>NC_134832.1:158877681-158930131 GCF_004210375.1 Tachypleus tridentatus | reverse complement strand
AACATACAGAGACAATAAACTTTTTTTTTTTTTTTTAATAAGCAGGTTTATTGCGCTGTTTACTCCGCGTAATCGAAGGTCAAACACAAAGTGACGTTAGCCGTCATGGCGCCAACACTAGAAGTATGATCTATTTCATCTTGGCGCCGTTCTGGTTCAGCGTGTGAAGGCTGGACCGTTTACAATTCACGCAACCTCTGATTTATTGATTTTGTAATAAAAATAATCTATATGTACAGTGGCGTTCTTCCGTTTCAGAGCCCTAAAGTTCTTCAAGTTATCATATCATTTATTTACTAGATTTCTAAGAAAACAACAAAACCGCGTGAAAGCAAGGTAAAATGTCTTCAATACGACGCGTGTTCAGAGACAGAGAAAGTTTAATATTCACGACATAGCCAGACAGAGAAAGTTTAATATTCACGACATAGCCAGACAGAGAAAGTTTAATATTCATAACATAGCCAGATAGAGAAAGAGTTTAATATTCACAACATAGCCAGAAAGAGAAAGAGTTTAATATTCACAACATAGCCAGACAGAGAAAAAGTTTAATATTCACAACATAGCCAGACAGAGATAGTTTAATATTCACGACATAGCCAGACAGAGAAAAAGTTTAATATCACAACATAGCCAGACAGAGAAAGTTTAATATTCACGACATAGCCAGACAGAGAAAGAGTTTAATATTCACGACATAGCCAGATAGACAAACAGTTTAATATTTACAACATAGCCAGACAGAGAAAGTTTAATATTCACGACATAGCCAGACAGAGAAAGAGTTTAATATTCATAACATAGTCAAACAAAGAAAGCGTTTTATATTCACAACATAGCCAGACAGAGAAAGTTTAATATTCACAACATAGCCAGACAGAGAAAGAGCTTAATATTCATAACATAGCCAGACAGAGAAAGTTTAATATTCACGACATAGCCAGACAGAGAAAGAGCTTAATATTCATAACATAGCCAGACAGAGAGAGTTTAATATTCACAACATAGCCAAATAGAAAAATAGTTTAATATTCACGACATAGCCAGACAGAGAAAGAGCTTAATATTCACAGCATAGCCAGACAGAGAAAGAGTTTAATATTCACAGCATAGCCAGACAGAGAAAGAGTTTAATATTCACAACATAGCCAGACAGAGAAAGTTTAATATTCACAACACAGCCAGACAGACAAGCAACTAAACAACGGTATTAATCCAATGTTATACAGTTAACAGCTTTTTACCAACGCTTATTAATGGTTTTCGATAAGACTGTAATATCTTTTATAAAGTATAACTACATGCTAACCTGTTTCAATGAAGCCATAACATTCATACTTCTAGTTATGGAAGCCTCTTTTGATGAGGTTATATATGACTGTTTTCAAGAAGAAATATAACCCTCTTTGGATGAGGTTTCATGACTGACTTGGGATGTAGCTATATAAAACCTCTTTGGATTAGGTTATATAACCTATTTGTACAAGTTATGTAATCCTCTTAGGGTGAGGTTATATAACCTATTTGTACAAGTTATGTAATCCTCTTAGGGTGAGGTTATATAACCTATTAAGATAAAGCTACACAAGCCTCTTTTGATTACGTTATATAACGTATTGGGACGAAGATATATAACCCTATTTGGATGTGGTTTTTAAACCTATTGGAACGAAGCTATATAACCCTTTTATGATGAGGTTATATTACCTATTGGAATGAAACTACGCCTCTTTTGATGAGGTTATAAGTAGTTATACCCTCATCCGTGAGATGAGTCGATCTCATACCATAGGGAGAGGAAAGGAGGGGAAAAGACAATAATATCATCAAAGTGGTCCGCGTTGCTAGACCGCGATGCAAATATATCATCAGAAGGTGCGTTGCTAAGCAGCCATAACAGGCGGCCAAACGTGAGAGAATATGACACACACAACATGTAAAAACGTTTCTCAATATGACTATTTTTAAAGACTAGTTAATTAGTTTTATATTTAATTATATTTTCTGCCAATTTATACGTAAATTGTCCTGAAAAAGACGCTTATTTAAACACCATGACATGATTTAATATTTACTCTTCCATTAGTTTGACTTTACGATATCCGTTTATGGCAAAATAATTAATTTACACGTCTTGCTTTAAAATTTCATTTTACACGTGTTTTAAAAGGTTGGATGGTGTTACTATACATCCATATATCACTACATTATCAATGTCTAGATTTAATTATAACTATTACTTTAATGACAACCTTACTGTCTACACGATTTTAGCAAAATTGTTATGTATGATTTGGACAAGAATATTTAATTTTGCTACAACTAAAAATTATTAAATGAATCACTTACTGTATCCATCCATTTTCTATTAAAATATTATAGAGCACTGAAAATAAACTGAAATACTATTGTGAAATATCTCGTTGTTTTCACATCGATTAATACGATTTTCTATACAAAATTATCTTAATTTATTTCTCACATTTACAAACGCTCAGATAAGCAATCTTACTGAGGTTTCAAACCATTTTCTAGCGTGAAAGGTGATGTAACTTTTCAAAACAGAAATTCACAGAAAAATCACTCATATCGGACTATACATGTCCTGGGACTCAGCACATGAAACAAAACACAAAACTCAACATATTAAGAAATCAAATAAACACAGTCACAAAACTATTCTCACCCCATAAAATTAATGATGAATTAGACAAAATAAAACAAAACTTCATCAGCATTAAAACATTTCCTCACAAAACCATAGAAAAAATTATACACACACACTTAGACAAACAACAAACAAACAATAATAAATCCCAAGATGCAACAAACTACAAAACCTTACACTGCTGCATATCAAATGTTCCAGACAATAGCAAAAAAATAACCAATATTTGGAAAAAAACTTATAACAAAACACAACATTCCAGTAAACACCAAATTTATTTGAAAAACAGGTACAAAACTAAAGTCCATACTATATAAAAACTATACTGAGAAACACCACACCAACATTATTTATAAAATACAATGTAACAACTGCTACGACTTCTATATTGGAGAAACAAGTAGAAAAATGGAAACCAGATTCAAAGAACATAAAAAGTCACCTTCACACGTTTTTGAACACTACAAATCAAATAAACACCACATAACCGTAGAAAACACTCAAATACTAATTATGGAAACAAAGAAACGCAAAAGAAAAATCTTATATAGTAACTCAAACCAAAATTAAACCAATATGAAGGAACACCTTTATACCTATACTAATTAATAACCTAATATAATCCAGATTCAAACGACAAAAAAACACCACACGTTTTTAACACTGCAAATCAAATAAACACAACATAACCATAGAAAATATCTAGGTACTAAGTAGGGAAACAAATATAAACAAACGCAAAATCAAAGAAGCCCCACTTATACAGTAACTAAAACCAAAATTAAACCAATATAAAGGAACACCTTTATACCTATATTAATTAATAACCTAACATCTAACTGCAAAGCCCCCTACAATCCCGTCCTCGTCGTATACTCTCGTCCCTAAGAAATGTGTCCGGTAACGGTCACTTGTAAACTCTCTTTCTTAACCTTAAGATGACCTAGGAAGGTCGAAACGTTGTTCTCTACTTTATTACTAAAAGTTTTAATACCCATACCAGCCGTTTTTAGATACATACCAATCTTAGATGAATCATTCAAAATTGAAGTTACCATGTTGGAATTACCAATAGGTAGCGCCAAATGTAACTTATCAAACATTATGTCTCGACTGACTATATAAGAAGTTTTGTTTGTTTGCTTTGAATTTCGCACAAAGCTACTCGAGGGCTAATTTAGCAGTGTAAGGCTAGAGGGAAGGCAGCTAGTCATCACCACCCACCGCCAAGTCTTGAGATACTTTTTTTACCAACGAATAGTGGGATTGACCATCACATTATAACGCCCGCACGGCTGGGAGGGCGAGCATGTTTGGCGCGACGGGGATGCGACCCTCAGATTTCGAGTTGCACGCCTTAACACGCTTGGCCATGCCGGGCCTAACTTAATAAGAAACATTGGTTATTACTATAAACGAAAATGATTACCTTTGGTGTGCTAAGTCTACAACAAAATCCAAAATATGACTGTATCAAAAACAAAGACGACTACTATTTACATGTATGGTTACAGACATATATCTCGTCTAATCTTCCCGAAGGACGAAATGGAATAGAAAACATTTCTAAATTTGAATGTCATCTTAATGTTCAGACACATATTGTAACTGTGTTTTAAGTACGCGATATATAAAGGTTCGTTTTACCCCCCAAAAAATAATTAACTATTTGTCATTTTTATCATTTCTATGAAGGGTTTCCACGGGATAAATATTACTATTTAGAATGTGAGAAAGGATTTTAACATTTAAATAGGCATCACTGTTCTAAATATAATAACGTTTGTAAAAGTAAAGAATGATCTAAAGGTCAACTATAGTTTGTACTGATTGTAACAGATTTTGTAATTCTGCAAAATGTTACAACAGGCACAGATCAATGAAAGGCAAACAAAAGAAGTTTCCTATGATCATTTCAACCATTGTAAATATTGTTTTCTCATTACTGACAGAAAGAAACGTAATCGAGAATTTTATCAATGTTTTACAATCGTGTACGTAAAATGTAAATTGTATGTCTTACTTTACCATTGGTTGTCTTCAGAATAACGAAGTCAAGAGATCAATGATTTTTATTTTTTTTTAGACTGATCAGGAAACCAGATTTTACGAGATAAACTATTGTGTTGTCCATGATTTTAACGGTAAGGCAACAGTTTTCAAAGGATCTAATTCATGTAAAGAATTTGGATATTCATATCTGTGAGCGAAAAACATATTTTGAAATGTTACGAAAGGTTTTGAGAGACACTTTATCCTAAATTATCTTAATTATCAAGGGATAAATAGCTGGACGTTATCGTAAACTGTGTAAAATTATGACCATCAAACTTCTAAGAATTAGAATAATATACAGTTACAACTTCATATCTATGTCTTTACAATTGTATCCAAAAATCTTTGAATTAGAAGAGTTACAGACAGAACATTTCCCTCATATGAACTCAAAAGGAACATCGAAAAGCTTCGTGAGATATTGGTTTTTGCTCTTCTGACACAATGTCATGACCCATAGGACAGAGCCCGGTATGGCCAGGTGGATAGGGCGCTTGACTTGTAACCTGAGGGTCGAGGGTTGAAATCCCAGTCATGTAAAGGTCAATCCTACTATTCGTCTTCTCTCTAGTCTTACACTACTAAATTAGGGACGGTTAGCACAGATAACCTTCGTGTAGCTTTGCGCAAAATTAAAAAAAAAAAAAACCAACCCATAGGACAAAAGTTCCTGGATTGTTAGCAACGAGAAGAACAGAATGTTTTTAACGTTCAAGAAGAGATCTTAAGAAAAATAAACACCATCGATGTTGGTTGTTATTTAAAGTTTGTGTAAAGCTATATTTACCAGTATTGTTTATTTAGGTACATCCGATCACACATAGATATACTTTGATGATGCTGCCTTAGATACAGGGAAGTGTTTCTCACAACCTGTGATGTAAATCCCTTCAGATACACGATCATTGCATCTGTATGTATGGCTGTATACATTCTGTATACGGTCAGTAGCTCTAATTCATAATCAGAGATACTTTACGACCAAAACCTACAGCAAACTAAGAATCCAGTAGTTATATTATGCACACAAATCTGGTGAGGTGAAGATCCATCAGTTATGAGAAACAAATCCTGAATTATAAAGTAGATCATTACTGTATGAAACAAACACGAGTTTCATGGGTGTTACAACAACGGTTGTAAGAAATGTTATGACTGTAACGTCCAGGATATAGTTCTAAACAGACCCATATAGTTTATTAGATAACGTATACTTGAGAGACAGAAACAACTCGAAGCTCCACGATACAAAGTCATAACAATCTGTGAACACAAAACATAATGATTCAGATTTAATACATTCCCTTAGTGACAACCTGGATGTATGTAACTCCTTCTATGGAAGGAGAGTCAACGTGATAAGACCATTATGTGGTATAAAACAAGACGAAGCTCAAGTAGGTGTATTTTACAAATACGGACAAACAAACATTGTTGGACATCCCACAATAATAACAACAAATTTATCCTGTTGGACATCCCACAATAATTACAACAAATTTATCCTGTTGGATATCTCACAATAATAACAACAAATGTCTCGAATTTAAAACAATTATTTTGGATTTCTAAAGTGTAAAATCTTAACTTCAAAGAAACTCTATCATCTAGTTTGACCATTTAAAAGTAACGGTAAACTAGCCTTTCCTTTATATGTGATCACCACCACAACTTGACTCCTGTGACAAGAGAGATTTCATCTTTGCTTGAGTCACTAAGTGTGAATGATGAATCCTCTAAAACACTCGACTCTGTTATCAATAACTCGGATCTCATAATAACCACATGATAACAGAGCCCACTGTAACTCTATATACTGTTAATATGTATGGTGAATTTTATTCATTCTCTGTTTATTCAGATATTGTGGAACCTAGTATTGTTAGTGATGCATATGTACCCCTAATATTACCTGTTTTGCCCAGCACGTAATCTGAAGGTCGCAGGTTCGAATCTCCGTCACACTCAACATGCTCGTTCCCCTAGCAATGGGGTATTATATTGTAACTGTCAATCCCATTATTCGTTGGTAAAAGAGTAGCTCAATATTTGGCGGTGGGTGGTGATGACTAGCTGCCTTCCCTCTAGCCATACACTGCTAAATTAGGGACGGTTAGCGCAGACCCTTGTTTAAGGAAAATATTCAGATTATTTAGACCATTATAAAGGGGTGTGTTTATTTGTGTGTTTTCTTATAGCAAAGCTACATCAGGTTATCTGCTGAATCCATCTAAGGAATCGAATCCCTGATTTTAGCGTTGTAAATCCGTAGACGTATAGCTATTCTAGCGGGTACCCCATATAAAGAACGACATTGGTCGACCTATCTTATTTAAACAAGGAAGAGTTCCTTACAATCAAGAACCAGGTGTCTACGATGCATATTACGATTATCCAATGGGAAACTGTTTACCTTATTATAGTGACAGCCAATGGCAACGAAGACATGGATTTAAGGAAAACATTATGTCGAAATAGATGTGAAATTTACAGTTTTACACCAATAAGTTTATGAAATATGTTTATTTCTTCATGTATCTCAACAAGGAGTAACTGTGAAATGCTATTGAAATTCCAAGTGTTGGACAAAAACATATTAAAATATGTAAACTTCAGAACTGATAATTACCCATGCTCTTTTACAATCAACTGACCAGTTGAGTTGCAATTGATAATAAGTGTATATGTTGTGAACTTCTTTGAGAACAAGAGAGAAACCTTTTGCAGAGACAATAACACTGCATTAAATAGTTCTATAAGAAAAAAACCTGCTCTGGTTGTTTAATGTTTACGTTGAAGTTGAGTGACAGATTATAATAGCAATCAAACATTGAGTTCCACTCAATAAGAGACTTTTTGGTAGCTCGTGGCATTAGCTTTATTTTCTATTTACCACCGTACGTAAGCGGTAGCCACACAAACTGATTTATTTCTACTTACTTACTCTAATAGTAAAACAGTGTCTCATCTTCTATTGATTTTCATCAGCTTGTCATCAAAAAGAGTATATACGTTGTACACTGTTGTTGTTATGTGAAAGTCTGGTTCATGCTGACTAGTCTCAGAATCCCCGTTGATTGTAAACATACCAAACAACATACGTTGATATATTTATTCCACAGAAAAGCTCATGATAATTATAACCAAAACTAAATACGGTCAAAGATTAGGCTACAAATAGGAAATTACTATGTGAGTTCTGAAGGAAGAAGTCTTTATTTCTCGGATTTCGCCGCGTAATTGGTGGTTCTCACCGTCCATAATTTTGAAGTGATAGGCTAAAAGTTGGGCAGCTGGTCGACAACACCCACCGACATATCTTTTGATACTCTTGTCAGACAGAATAATAAGATCTGACTATTATTCTTATAACGCATCCATGGCTCCAAATTGAAGAGCATAATATTACTTTTGACAGTAAAGGAATGCAAAACATGAAAACTCAACCTGCCACACTAACTGGACCCTCGACTTAAAGAAGTTGCTAAAAGTTTCATTACATACAACTCATCTCTCTAGAACTAATTGCGTAAAGTGACAAATGGGTTTCCTGTAGTACAATAATGCATACCTGCATATGCTTATTTAGGTCTCAGTTTTAACCTTTATAAGAGACTTGGGAACCAGCTCACACGTGAGACCTACGAATAGAGGTTTAACCTTCACGTAAAGTAGGATATACTAACAGAGGTTTTAACCTGCACGTGAGGCTTACGAACAAAGATGTTACGTACACGCGAGACTTACACACAGAAAATAATTCTGGTGAATGATAAACTACAATTGCTGTTTAAGATTTAATTAAATGCATACTACATTAAGGTAAGAACGAACAGTTAGCATGAGGTTTGAAAAACATTTTATTTATTCAAATTCACAATATGTCTTTACTGTTACATTATATGATTGTCCCTGTGAAAGCGCTACTTTAAAGGGAACATCTGTTTCCGTCAACTCTTTATTTCCTAAGATTGGTACAGAAAAGCCCTAACTAGCCAGCTACAATTGAAGGAGTTGGACAGAACTTTCAACAACATGACGAAAATGTTGAGAAGAAAACTTCTGTGATGTTCAGAAATAATTTATATTATTTCGAGATATCGACTATATAGATATGCTACACGGATTTCATCCGATAGAGATTAGAGATATCGACTATATAGATATGCTACACGGATTTCATCCGATAGAGATTAGAGATATCGACTATATAGATATGCTACACGGATTTCATCCGATAGAGATTAGAGATATCGACTATATAGATATGCTACACGGATTTCATCCGATAGAGATTAGAGATATCGACTATATAGATATGCTACACGGATTTCATCCGATAGAGATTAGAGATATCGACTATATAGATATGCTACACGGATTTCATCCGATAGAGATTAGATATATCGACTATATAGATATGCTACACGGATTTCATCCGATAGAGATTAGAGATATCGACTATATAGATATGCTACACGGATTTCATCCGATAGAGATTAGAGATATCGACTATATAGATATGCTACACGGATTTCATCCGATAGAGATTAGAGATATCGACTATATAGATATGCTACACGGATTTCATCCGATAGAGATTAGAGATATCGACTATATAGATATGCTACACGGATTTCATCCGATAGAGATTAGAGATATCGACTATATAGATATGCTACACGGATTTCATCCGATAGAGATTAGAGATATCGACTATATAGATATGCTACACGGATTTCATCCGATAGAGATTAGATATATCGACGATATACATATGCTACACGGATTTCATCCGATAGAGATTAGAGATATCGACTACATAGATATGCTACACGGATTTCATCCGATAGAGATTAGAGATATCGACTACATAGATATGCTACACGGATTTCATCCGATAGAGATTAGAGATATCGACTACATAGATATGCTACACGGATTTCATCCGATAGAGATTAGAGATATCGACTACATAGATATGCTACACGGATTTCATCCGATAGAGATTAGAGATATCGACTACATAGATATGCTACACGGATTTCATCCGATAGAGATTAGAGATATCGACTACATAGATATGCTACACGGATTTCATCCGATAGAGATTAGAGATATCGACTACATAGATATGCTACACGGATTTCATCGCCTAGAACTGAGACTACAATTATAACGGAACGTTGTTCAAATAAGCCCGTACGTCCCATGGGCCGAGGATACATTGGACAATGTAAGACAGTTTCAGAAACGGATGAAGATATGTATAATCAAAGGGTTTCTGGAAGATGTGAACCAGATCAACTCTACTGGTTTATGTTAAGATATTTTCTTCACGACAGAAACCTAGTGCCGGGGTCTCATTTAGCACCAATATAAAAACAAACAAACCAGAGGATTATAAACCATCGATGTAAAACAAGCAAAAATGAAAAGAGGAGCAGAGTGTGAAATAAAAATATTATTCGCATGCATACAGACTTACTCTCCATACCAGTAAATGTACTCTCTAACCCAGTGAATATGAGCATACGAGCAACCACTTATTCTGACAAGCAGTAATGGTACGCATGCTCACACTGCCTTACTGTACAAGTTAATAAATATATTAATACATGTTATGGTTATTTTAAAAGGGAGTCAAAAAAACTAAGCGTCCTATACTTCCAGTAACACAAATCAATATGTCAGTAATCAGTGATACTCTTCTAGTAATACAAATCATTATGTCAGTAATCAGTAATACTCTTCTAGTAATAGTAATCAGTAATACTCTTCTAGTAATAGTAATCAGTAATACTCTTCTAGAAATAGTAATCAGTAATACTCTTCTAGTAATACTAATCATTATGTCAGTAATCAGTAATACTCTTCTAGTAATACTAATCATTATGTCAGTAATCAGTAATACTCTTCTAGTAATTGTAATCAGTAATACTCTTCTAGTAATTGTAATCAGTAATACTCTTCTAGTAATACTAATCGTTATGTCAGTAATCAGTAATACTCTTCTAGTAATACAAATCATTATGTCAGTAATCAGTAATACTCTTCTAGTAATACTAATCGTTATGTCACTAATCAGTAATACTCTTCTAGTAATACTAATCGATATGTCAGTAATTAGTAATACTCTTCTAGTAATACTAATGGTTATGTCACTAATCAGTAATACTCTTCTAGTAATACTAATCGATATGTCGGTAATTGGTAATACTCTTCTAGTAATACTAATCGTTATGTCATTAATCAGTAATACTCTTCTAGTAATACTAATCATTGTCGGTAATCAGTAATACTCTTCTAGTTAAACTAATCATCATGTCGGTAATCAGTAATACTCTTCTAGTAATACTAATCCTCATGTCAGTAATCAGTAATAATCTTCTAGTAATAGTAATCGTTATGTCAGTAATCAGAAATACTCTTCTAGTAATACTAATCGTTATGTCAGTAATCAGTAATACTCTTCTAGTAATAATAATCGTTATGTCAGTAATCAGAAATACTCTTCTAGTAATACCAATCCTCATGTCAGTAATCAGTAATACTCTTCTCGTAATAGTAATTGTTATGTCAGTAATCAGTAATACTCTTCTAGTAATACCAACTGTTATGTCAATATTCAGTAATACTCTTCTAGTAATAGTAATCGTTATGTCAGTAATCAGAAATACTCTTCTAGTAATACTAATCGTTATGTCAGTAATAAGTAATACTCTTCTACTAATACTAATCCTCATGTCAGTAATCAGTAATACTTTTCTAGTAATACTAATCCTCATGTCAGTAATCAATAATACTCTTCTAGTAATAATAATCGTTATGTCAGTAATCAGTAATACTCTTCTAGTAATACTAATCGTTATGTCACTAATCAGTAATACTCTTCTAGTAATACTAATCGTTATGTCACTAATCAGTAATACTCTTCTAGTAATACTAATCGTTATGTCAGTAATTAGTAATACTCTTCTAGAAATAGTAATCAGTAATACTCTTCTAGTAATACTAATCATTATGTCAGTAATCAGTGATACTCTTCTAGTAATACAAATCATTATGTCAGTAATCAGTAATACTCTTCTAGTAATAGTAATCAGTAATACTCTTCTAGTAATAGTAATCAGTAATACTCTTCTAGAAATAGTAATCAGTAATACTCTTCTAGTAATACTAATCATTATGTCAGTAATCAGTAATACTCTTCTAGTAATACTAATCATTATGTCAGTAATCAGTAATACTCTTCTAGTAATTGTAATCAGTAATACTCTTCTAGTAATTGTAATCAGTAATACTCTTCTAGTAATACTAATCGTTATGTCAGTAATCAGTAATACTCTTCTAGTAATACAAATCATTATGTCAGTAATCAGTAATACTCTTCTAGTAATACTAATCGTTATGTCACTAATCAGTAATACTCTTCTAGTAATACTAATCGATATGTCAGTAATTAGTAATACTCT
Source organism: Tachypleus tridentatus (assembly GCF_004210375.1). NCBI lineage: Eukaryota > Metazoa > Arthropoda > Merostomata > Xiphosura > Limulidae > Tachypleus > Tachypleus tridentatus. The sequence continues at coordinate 158,917,930 of NC_134832.1, read as the reverse complement.
TCTAGTAATACTAATGGTTATGTCACTAATCAGTAATACTCTTCTAGTAATACTAATCGATATGTCAGTAATTAGTAATACTCTTCTAGTAATACTAATCGTTATGTCATTAATCAGTAATACTCTTCTAGTAATACTAATCATTGTCAGTAATCAGTAATACTCTTCTAGTTAAACTAATCATCATGTCAGTAATCAGTAATACTCTTCTAGTAATACTAATCCTCATGTCAGTAATCAGTAATAATCTTCTAGTAATAGTAATCGTTATGTCAGTAATCAGAAATACTCTTCTAGTAATACTAATCGTTATGTCAGTAATCAGTAATACTCTTCTAGTAATAATAATCGTTATGTCAGTAATCAGAAATACTCTTCTAGTAATACCAATCCTCATGTCAGTAATCAGTAATACTCTTCTCGTAATAGTAATTGTTATGTCAGTAATCAGTAATACTCTTCTAGTAATACCAACTGTTATGTCAATATTCAGTAATACTCTTCTAGTAATAGTAATCGTTATGTCAGTAATCAGAAATACTCTTCTAGTAATACTAATCGTTATGTCAGTAATAAGTAATACTCTTCTACTAATACTAATCCTCATGTCAGTAATCAGTAATACTTTTCTAGTAATACTAATCCTCATGTCAGTAATCAATAATACTCTTCTAGTAATAATAATCGTTATGTCAGTAATCAGTAATACTCTTCTAGTAATACTAATCGTTATGTCACTAATCAGTAATACTCTTCTAGTAATACTAATCGTTATGTCACTAATCAGTAATACTCTTCTAGTAATACTAATCGTTATGTCAGTAATTAGTAATACTCTTCTAGTAATACTAATCATTATGTCAATAATCAGTAATATTCTCCTAGTAATGCTAATCGTTATGTCAATAATCAGTAATACTCTTCTAGTAATACTAATCATTATGTCAGTAATCAGTAATGCTCTTCTAGTAATACTAATTGTTATGTCAATAATCAGTAATACTCTTCTAGTAATAGTAATCGTTATGTCAGTAATCAGAAATACTCTTCTAGTAATACTAATCGTTATGTCAGTAATCAGAAATACTCTTCTAGTAATACTAATCGTTATGTCAGTAATCAGAAATACTCTTCTAGTAATACTAATCGTTATGTCAGTAATCAACAATACTGATACAGTTCAGCAAACAACATTGTGTGACTTTTTCACTTGTTTCAGATTTTTGGAACACCAAATTCTACCTGTACATAGCTGACCCTAATTTTGGAATTATAAACTAGAGGGATACCCAATAATAACAAATATTGGCCCTGAAACACATTAGTTTATAATAATAAACTAGAGGGATATCCAATAATAACAAATATTGGCTCTGAAACACATTAGTTTATAATAATAAAATAGAGGGATAATCAATAATAACAAATATTGGCTTTGAAACACATTAGATTATAATAATAAACAAGAGTGATATCCAATAATAACAAATATTGGCTGAAACACATTAGTTTATAATGATAAACTAGAGGGATATCCAATAATAACAAATATTGGCTCTGAAACACATTAGTTTATAATAATAAAGTAGAGGGATACCCAATAATAACAAATATTGGCTCTGAAACACATTGGTTTATAATAATAAAGTAGAGGGATACCCAATAATAACAAATATTGGCTCTGAAACACATTAGTTTATAATAATAAACTAGAAAGATATCCAATAATAACAAATATTGGCTCTGAAACACATAAGTTTATAATAATAAACAAAAGTGATATCCAATAATAACAAATATTGGCTGAAACACATTAGTTTATAATAATAAACTAGAGGGATATCCAATAATAACAAATATTGGCTCTGAAACACATTAGTTTATAATAATAACGTAAAGGGATACCCAATAATAACAAATATTGGCTCTGAAACACATTACTTTATAATAATAAACTAGAGGGATATCCAATAATAACAAATATTGGCTTTGAAACACATTAGTTTATAATAATAAAGTAGAGGAATACCCAATAATAACAAATATTGGCTCTGAAACACATTAGTTTATAATAATTAAGTAGAGGGATACCCAATAATAACAAATATTGGCTCTGAAACACATTAGTTTATAATAATAAAGAAGAGGGATAACCCATAATAACAAATATTGGCTCTGAAACACATTAGTTTATAATAATAAAGTAGAGGGATACCCAATAATAACAAATATTGGCTCTGAAACACATTAGTTTATAATAATAAACTAGAGGGATATCCAATAATAACAAATATTGGCTCTGAAACACATAAGTTTATAATAATAAACAAGAGTGATATCCAATAATAACAAATATTGGCTGAAACACATTAGTTTATAATAATAAACTAGAGGGATATCCAATAATAACAAATATTGGCTCTGAAACACATTAGTTTATAATAATAACGTAGAGGGATACCCAATAATAACAAATATTGGCTCTGAAACACATTAGTTTATAATAATAAACTAGAGGGATATCCAATAATAAGAAATATTGGCTCTGAAACACATTAGTTTATAATAATAAACTAGAGGGATACCCAATAATAACAAATATTGGCTTTGAAACACATTAGTTTATAATAATAAAGTAGAGGAATACCCAATAATAACAAATATTGGCTCTGAAACACATTAGTTTATAATAATTAAGTAGAGGGATACCCAATAATAACAAATATTGGCTCTGAAACACATTAGTTTATAATAATAAAGTAGAGGGATACCCAATAATAACAAATATTGGCTCTGAAACACATTAGTTTATAATAATAAACTAGAGGGATACCCAATAATAACAAATATTGGCTTTGAAACACATTAGTTTATAATAATAAAGTAAAGGGATACCCAATAATAACAAATATTGGCTCTGAAACACATTAGTTTATAATAATAAACTAGAGGGATATCAACAATAACAAATATTGGCTCTGAAACACATTAGTTTATAATAATAAGTTAGAGGGATATCAAACAATAACAAATATTGGCTCTGAAACACATTAGTTTATAATAATAAACCAGAGGGATATCCAATAATAACAATTATTGGCTCTGAAACACATTAGTTTATAATAATAAACTAGAGGGATATCCAATAATAACAAATATTGGCTCTGAAACACATTAGTTTATAATAATAAACTAGAGGGATATCCAACAATAACAAATATTGGCTCTGAAACACATTAGTTAATAATAATAAACTAGATGGATATCCAACAATAACAAATATTGGCTTTGAAACACATTAGTTTATAATAATAAACAAGAGTGATATCCAACAATAACAAATATTGGCTGAAACACATTAGTTTATAATAATAAACTAGAGGGATATCCAATAATAACAAATATTGGCTCTGAAACACATTAGTTTATAATAATAAAGTAGAGGGATACCCAATAATAACAAATATTGGCTCTGAAACACATTAGTTTATAATAATTAAGTAGAGGGATACCCAAAAATAACAAATATTGGCTCTGAAACACATTAGTTTATAATAATAAAGTAGAGGAATACCCAATAATAACAAATATTGGCTCTGAAACACATTAGTTTATAATAATAAACTAGAGGGATACCCAATAATAACAAATATTGGCTTTGAAACACATTAGTTTATAATAATAAAGTAGAGGGATATCCAACAATAACAAATATTGGCTCTGAAACACATTAGTTTGTAATAATAAGCTAGAGGGATATCCACCAATAACAAATATTGGCTCTGAAACACATTAGTTTATAATAATAAACCAGAGGGATATCCAATAATAACAAATATTGGCTCTGAAACACATTAGTTTATAATAATAAACTAGAGGGATATCCAACAATAACAAATATTGGCTCTGAAACACATTAGTTTATAATAATAAACTAGAGGGATATCCAATAATAACAAATATTGGCCCTGAAACACATTTGATTATAATAATAACTAGAGGGATATCCAATAATAAATATTGGCTCTGAAACACATTAGTTTATAATAATAAGCTAGAGGGATATCCAACAATAACAAATATTGGCTCTGAAACACATTAGTTTATAATAATAAACTAGAGGGATATCCAAGAATAACAAATATTGGCTCTGAAACGCATTAGTTTATAATAATAAACTAGAGGGATATCCAACAATAACAAATATTGGCTCTGAAACACATTAGTTTATAATAATAAGCTAGAGGGATATCCAACAATAACAAATATTGGCTCTGAAACACATTAGTTTATAATAATAAACCAGAGGGATATCAATAATAACAAATATTGGCTCTGAAACACATTAGTTTATAATAATAAACTAGAGGGATATCCAATAATAACAAATATTGGTTCTGAAACACATTAGTTTATAATAATAAACTAGAGGGATATCCAACAATAACAAATATTGGCTCTGAAACACATTAGTTTATAATAATAAACCAGAGGGATATCAATAATAACAAATATTGGCTCTGAAACACATTAGTTTATAATAATAAACCAGAGGGATATCCAACAATAACAAATATTGGCGCTGAAACACATTAGTTTATAATAATAAACTAGAGGGATATCCAATGATAACAAATATTGGCTCTGAAACACATTAGTTTATAATAATAAACTAGAGGGATATCCAACAATAACAAATATTGGCTCTGAAACACATTGGTTTATAATAATAAACCAGAGGGATATCCAATAATAACAAATATTGGCTCTGAAACACATTAGTTTATAATAATAAACTAGAGTGATATCCAACAATAACAAATATTGGCTCTGAAACACATTAGTTTATAATAATATACTAGAGGGATATCCAACAATAACAAATATTGGCTCTGAAACACATTAGTTTATAATGATAAACTAGATGGATATCCAACAATAACAAATATTGGCTTTGAAACACATTAGTTTATAATAATAAACAAGAGTGATATCCAATAATAACAAATATTGGCTGAAACACATTAGTTTATAATAATAAACTAGAGGGATATCCAACAATAACAAATATTGGCTCTGAAACACATTAGTTTATAATGATAAACTAGATGGATATCCAACAATAACAAATATTGGCTTTGACACACATTAGTTTATAATAATAAAGTAGAGGGATACCCAATAATAACAAATATCGGCTCTGAAACACATTAGTTTATAATAATTAAGTAGAGGGATACCCAATAATAACAAATATTAACTCTGAAACACAATAGTTTATAATAATAAACTAGAGAGATACCCAATAATAACAAATATTGGCTCTGAAACACATTAGTTTATAATAATAAACTAGAGGGATACCCAATAATAACAAATATTGGCTCTGAAACACATTAGTTTATAATAATAAACTAGAGGGATATCCAACAATAACAAATATTGGCTCTGAAACACATTAGTTTATAATAATAAACTAGAGGGATATCCAATAATAACAAATATTGGCCCTGAAACACATTTGATAATAATAATAACTAGAGGGATATCCAATAATAAATATTGGCTCTGAAACATATTAGTTTATAATAATAAGCTAGAGGGATATCCAACAATAACAAATATTGGCTCTGAAACACATTAGTTTATAATAATAAACTAGAGGGATATCCAACAATAACAAATATTGGCTCTGTACGCATTAGTTTATAATAATAAACTAGAGGGATATCCAACAATGACAAATATTGGCTCTGAAACACATTAGTTTATAATAATAAGCTAGAGGGATATCCAACAATAACAAATATTGGCTCTGAAACACATTAGTTTATAACAATAAACCAGAGGGATATCCAATAATAACAAATATTGACTCTGAAACACATTAGTTTATAATAATAAACTAGAAAGATATCCAATAATAACAAATATTGGCTCTGAAACACATTAGTTTATAATAATAAACTAGAGGGATATCCAACAATAACAAATATTGGCTCTGAAACACATTAGTTTATAATAATAAACCAGAGGGATATCCAATAATAACAAATATTGGCTCTGAAACACATTAGTTTATAATAATAAACCAGAGGGATATCCAACAATAACAAATATTGGCGCTGAAACACATTAGTTTATAATAATAAACCAGAGGGATATCCAACAATAACAAATATTGGCGCTGAAACACATTAGTTTATAATAGTAAACTAGAGGGATATCCAATAATAACAAATATTGGCGCTGAAACACATTAGTTTATAATAATAAACTAGAGGGATATCGAATAATAATAAATATTGGCTCTGAAACACATTAGGTTATAATAATAAACTAGAGGGATATCCAACAATAACAAATATTTGCTCTGAAACACATTAGTTTATAATAATAAGCTAGAGGGATATCCAACAATAACAAATATTGGCTCTGAAACACATTAGTTTATAATAATAAACCAGAGGGATATCCAATAATAACAAATATTGGCTCTGAAACACATTAGTTTATAATAATAAACTAGAGGGATATCCAACAATAACAAATATTGGCTCTGAAACACATTAGTTTATAATAATAAACTAGAGGGATATCCAATAATAACAAATATTGGCCCTGAAACACATTTGATTATAATAATAACTAGAGGGATATCCAATAATAAATATTGGCTCTGAAACACATTAGTTTATAATAATAAGCCAGAGGGATATCCAACAATAACAAATATTGGCTCTGAAACACATTAGTTTATAATAATAAACTAGAGGGATATCCAACAATAACAAATATTGGCTCTGAAACGCATTAGTTTATAATAATAAACTAGAGGGATATCCAACAATAACAAATATTGGCTCTGAAACACATTAGTTTATAATAATAAGCTAGAGGGATATCCAACAATAACAAATATTGGCTCTGAAACACATTAGTTTATAATAGTAAACTAGAGGGATATCCAATAATAACAAATATTGGCCCTGAAACACATTAGTTTTTAATAATAAACTAGAGGGATATCCAATAATAACAAATATTGGCTCTGAAACACATTAGTTTATAATAATAAACCAGAGGGATATCCAATAATAACAAATATTGGCTCTGAAACACATTAGTTTATAATAATAAACCAGAGGGATATCCAACAATAACAAATATTGGCGCTGAAACACATTAGTTTATAATAATAAACTAGAGGGATATCGAATAATAATAAATATTGGCTCTGAAACACATTAGGTTATAATAATAAACTAGAGGGATTCCCAATAATAACAAATATTGGCTCTGAAACACATTAGTTTATAATAATAAACTAGAGGGATACCCAACAATAACAAATATTGGCTCTGAAACACATTAGTTTATAATAATAAACTAGAGGGATACCAACAATAACAAATATTGGCTCTGAAACACATTAGTTTATAATGATAAACTAGAGGGGTATCCAATAATAACAAATATTGGCTCTGAAACACATTAGTTTTTAATAATAAACTAGAGGGATATCCAATAATAACAAATATTGGCTCTGAAACACATTAGTTTTTAATAATAAACTAGAGGGATATCCAATAATAACAAATATTGGCCCTGAAACACATTAGTTTTTAATAATAAACTAGAGGGATATCCAATAATAATAAATATTGGCTCTGAAACACATTAGTTTTTAATAATAAACTAGAGGGATATCCAATAATAACAAATATTGGCTCTGAAACACATTAGTTTATAATAATAAAGTTTATAATAATTAATATAATAATAATTAGTTTATAAACATTTTAACAATAATGAACAATAAATACTCAAACTATCCAAACAACAGTAAACCTTATATTGTAGACTAGACACATTGTAAAATGACGAAAGTTAGATTTCAGTCATTCCAAACAAACAACTATGAAAATAATTTGTTTTAGATATTTCGAACAAATAAGCTTGGTTAACTATTGGTTCAGTTTTTAGTTTTGATTCATGAAAGTAGCTTTCTTTGATTAGAAATTTAGATAATTGTGACTTGAATGGATCAACTATTTTCACTTCTTTTAAAAAACATTTCATCAGTTTTGCTTGTGGTAGAGTAAATACGATTTTAGGCTGTATCTGTTGAAATACTGAATACAAGTCTCAAATGTTACAATTTCATTCTACAAGTCACTGGTTAAGCCATATTTAGAACATTGTATTCAGACTTGGATTTTTTACCTTAGGAAAAAACACTGAATTCTTGGAAAGGATTCAGAGGAAGGTTACTAGAATGATGCCTGGGATGAAGTGATTATTATATGAAGATAGGCTAAAATCTTTGAAATTGTTTACTCTTGAAAAAAATAACAGATAGAGGGATCAGATTGAGGTGTTGAAGATTGTATACAGAATTGGTAGTGTTGATGCATTATCCTTTTAGATATTTAACAATGAGAATAGTATAACTAGGGGACATAGTTATAAATTTTGAATAAGACATTTTTTAACAGAGTGGTTGACCTTTGGAATGGATTGTCTTCAGATGTTGTAAAGGCAATAAATTTGAATGAGATTAACCAAAAGGTTGATAAGTATATGCATGATAAGGTATGGCTTTGAAGTTTGCTTGTTTCTTGTCGTTGTTGTTGTTTTAAGTTAATTTAGTTTAGAGTGTGGAAGAGCCGAGATGGACCAATAAGTCTCACATTGTCCTAAAACGTTATGTTAAAAGTAGGTATAACCCTGTTTGAGGCCGAGAGAATTAACAGGTGAGTAAAAATGGAAATATAAAAAAAAATTGGATGAAATGAAACTGGTGATTTAACCCTGCAAATATGCTTACTGGTTGTAAGGTTTTACTAAAGAACTATAAAATAGCTGAGCTTTTATATGTTCAATATAAATTGTATGTAAAACAGTTGAATTTATTTCAATGATGACGAATATGAGATATTAAAAATAGATAAAGAATCCCACGATTTTAAAGTAAATAAACTATTACATTTTAAAACTTATTTATTTATTATCAGATATACATAAAATATTATAGATGGATATAACGTTTCTCCAGTGGTGAAGTAATTCTTGATTACGAGAAAGGTCAAAACGTTGTTCTCTGGTTGTCAATAAGTGTTAATACCCATACCAGCCGTTCTGAGATACAAAAGTTTCACCAGGTTAACCTGACGACATCAGATCGAACATTCTAACCATACATGTTATATTCTACATCCTATAATAAATAAGTTTTAAGTAACAGGGCACTTCCTTTAATTAAAGACTAGATTCGCTAGCTGATTTTATTAAATAAAAAAGTGGACAATCGCTTAACGATAAGAGAGTCAATAACTCTCCTTTTTTAAAAGAATGATAAGAATTGTCCTTGAAATTATAGACTAATTAGGCTTACTTCTGTAGTTGGGAAAATATTTTAACCTGAAATATGATATCATAAAATTCAGCATTGATTTACTACATGTAATATTTCCTTTCTAATCTATTAACTCTAAGGGAGATACGTGTTATCTAAACTATGGGATAGCTGTAGATTTAAGGTAATTAGATTTTAAAAGGCTTTTCCAAAATATTTAACAAATAAAATAGTTTATAAAATAATGACTGGTGATAATCCAGGTAACACTAGTTATGTATATTGTAAAGGAGTTGGATCAGAGAAAGTAAAATGTTATTATTAATGGACTCCAGTCAAACTGGATTCTTCTTACCAGAAGACCGTGTCTTTTCTTGTTTACAGTAAGTTTTGCTGACGATATTAAACTCTTGGATCCTAAATAATGACCTGGATATGTAGTTGTTACATAACGTTTAATTATAGTCGATACGGGATAATACATTTAGGATACTGCAGTTCAGATCACACGTTTAATACTAATGCGAAACAAATTCAACAGCATGACACTAGAAAATAGCACTGAAACAGTAATATTTCACTCAAGCTATCTAGAGTTCTCTGTTGTTGGGAGTAAAGCTAATAGAATCCACGGATATTTTGATAGACCTTTTGTCGAAAGTTAATTATCGCGAGTTAGGCCTCACTTTGAAAACTCTGCAAAGAGTTAATTATCGCTAGTAAGGCCTCACTATGAAAAGTCTGTAAAGAGTTAATTATCGCTAGTTAGGCCTCACTTTGAAACCTCCGTACGGTTTTAATGCCCTTATGTAAGAAAGGATATCGATTTATTGAAAAAGGTTAAGATGAGGGCTATTAAGATGATTCCTGGAATGGAATGGTTGTCCATTCACTTATTTTCTCTTGAGAAAAGAATTGGATAATAGGTGCCCACCAAGAAGTTTACAATATCCGATGAATTAATTACATAAAGCTATGTGGCTTCTTTATTGTCAGTTAGACGGAAAATAAGGCAAGATAGCAGAGATTTAAGATTTGCAAGAGACAAGGTATGTTGAAATTAAGGCAACTGTATTTTCCTAAGATACTTAGCAGTAGGGAAAATATGATCCTACATGATTTTAATGGTGGAATAAATGGTTTCCTGAAAAATACAGAGGTAAGTTTATTTTTATTATTTTTTTCGTCGGGTGAGGATTCATAGACAGGCTAAAGAATCAAATATGTTATTATTTCCCTATGTTACTTATATTTACCCCTTAATATTTCGTCAAATAATGCAGACATACTAACTTTCGCTCACAAAGTACAAAGATATTAAACTTACCTTTCGCATGCGTACGATCATTCGTCTATGAGATTTGCTGACACGAAAATATTAGTTTGGTTCCCTCTGGCCCTTACTAAGAAATTCTTTAAAATGAAAAATAGCTTATTAATTCTACTTATTAACTTTGGTTGTTTGTGTCACGCGTACTAAATTATTATTCTTCATTTACAGCGATTTAAAGTTGGCTCAACCTGTATGATAGTTTCTATTAACTACACTTATGTGATTTGTAGTTTGACGGTATGATCGAATAAATGCTATCATATCGTCAAATCGAACTCTATTTGGCTACATACATACTAACTTAATCATGCATTAAGTGCACATTTATATACCTTTTTCTATCAGTCACTGTCTACTGCTATATGACAATGAAAATGAAAAATACTAAAAGAGCAGACGTGTATTAAATTAAAGAGTTTGAAAATTAAAATTATTTTCCGAAACAGAACCAATTTAGTGGCGCGAGGAAATAGTACGTCACAGCTCTTAAGATATAAATCCACCTCTATCACAAAAAATCGATAACTTACGACTCATTAAACTGCAAACTCCGACTCGGCCTTGCAAGTACACAGCCATATAAACAGTAATGCATACATATAACACGTAATGAACACACACACACACACACACATGTTAAGACTAACTTAGCGTTGTTAAGGTTAACAACATAATTTAACAGTGTAATATTAACGTATTTAAGACTCATAATGTATAGAAACACTTCAACCTTAGCATTGTTAATATCAAGGATATATTGTAACAGTGTAGTCTTAAAACTCTCACGATTAACAGTGTATTCCAATGCAGTTCCCTAGACTAATAAAATATTGAAACAGTTCAGCCTCAACTTACTAAGTGCATTGTTGAAAAGTAAACAAAACAATTTCTGATTTTGTTTTGTTTTTTGTTTTTTTCTGAATTTCGCACAAAGCTACTCGAGGTCTATCTGTGCTAGCCGTCCCTAATTTAGTAGTGTAAGACTAGAGGGAAGACAGCTAGTCATCACCACCCACCGCTCTCTTGGGCTACTCTTTAACCGACGAATAGTGGGATTGACCTAAACATTATAACGCCCCCACGGCTGAAAGGGCGAGTTGAAAGATTACGAGTCGCACGCCTTAACACGCTTGGCCATGCCGGGCCAATTTCTGATAATGTAAATAAATTGGCAAGCATAACAAATAGGTGAATACTTCAAGTTGCACCATTTTCACCACTGCACTGAATATACAAAGAATACAGGAATGGGTATTCTTTCTGCGAAATATTTTGCAGTGTCTATAAAATGTAATATAAATAGACTCAGGCAATATGTGAAATACAAACAACACGAAAATTAAAATATTGCTAAGGTGTTGTTTGAAACAAATTGTCCACGCTCGTTAAAATTTCTCATAAAAACCGCAGGGAATATCATTAGACAGACAAGTTTTTTTTATAAACTCTTCTTAAAAACATTTACAAATTTAAATTTCAAATGTGTGATCTTCCAAGAAATAGAAAAATAAACTATCTAGCCATCGACAACATTTCTGTGTTAAACAGAACCACTTGGAATTTATATAAATTATTATTTGGAAAAAATAACATCCGTCCTTGCTGTGTGATTTCGAGGCTCTTGGAGTAAATATCTAATTACATACATACGAAAAAATATAACTGAAAATTCTTTACATAACTATTATCTCTTCGCTTCTTTCTGCTGTAATTGTACAACATAAATTCGGGGTTTCATCTTTTCATTAAAAACACTGCACATGTTTGACATTCTTAACTTAATGATGTCATTTCTATTGTGGTAAAATTCAATGCAGGCCTCAAAATGGATGACATTCTTTTCTGATGGCGAGGAACTAATGACAAAAAATGTTTCGTGTTTTCTCACTTCTGCTGTAACGTCAATCTCTGATATCCAAAGTTAGTTTACCCGGATCGTTGCTTAACGACACAGACAATCCTAAAAGAATGACTTCTACCAGAGATATAACAACGCCATAATACTAGATCCAGAAAGAATGTGGCGATAATAACCTGGTCGAGCTTGAACTAATTATTAACAGGCGTCACAGATTATTCTCCTAGCCAGGTTTACAATAATTCTGACGATAGACAACAAAAATGTTCTGAGATAATAAAATGTTACAGAAATAGTTTCATTTATACGTTTCAAACTCTCATTCTAGAATATTCGTTTTTCAAGATACTCACCAACAACAACTTACTGTTTTAAAAGTAATTTTAAGAGAATAGAACGTGTTAGTATAATATCTTATATGAAGTGTACCAGTTGTTTCTATGTCTGTCTACTATGTACATCAGAAACAGAATATATTTATAAAAGAAAACACGGATACCATGTCACTTGACACATCGTTTACTTAAAACATAAACAAAACAGAGTATTTAATTTTCGGTCATTTAGAGTTATACAATTATTTTATATTTTCATCTGTTTCGAGATCTAATCAACATATATTCTCGGTTTTTAACCTAGTCTTGCATGATAAACCCAAGTACAAGATCTCCCAGCGAATTTACAGTAAACACCATACGAGATTACACTACGTAACAAAATTTTTACTTCTTCTTGTTCCTGGGCAGTAACTGTTATTTCCTAATAACTTATGCCTAAAATGAATGGAAAAGACCTATTTTTCTCTTCAAATTTTGACCTGGGAAATGAAATTTTCAAATTTACCCATTTTCCAGAACATTCCAAGTAGATTCATTGCTGAGTAGCTGATAGAGAATTTTCTCGAACTTTCTAGAATGTTGTGGAACTTACGAGAATTTTCAAGAATCTTTAAGAATTTTCTAGAACTTTCCATAGTAGTATACATATAGGGGCTCACCAGTCACCACTTCAGTCCAGTTCTAGCTGCCTAAGTGAAAACATAGATCTATCTGATTTTATCAGAGATGGCATCAAGAAGCTGCAAGGATTCTCCAGACACATTCTGATATGTATGTGGCCAATTTAACACGACAAGAGTGAAAATGTACTCTGTGACAGCATCTGCTAAAATGTGTGAAGCCTGCAGGGCATATTTCGGCATGCCTGTCGGGAATCAAGACAAACCCTGGGTAGCCAATTATACCTGCGAGCACTGCAAAAAAACTCTGGAAGGTATTTGTATTTTTTGAATTTCGCACAAAGCTACTCGAGGGCTATCTGTGCTAGCCGTCCCTAATTTTGCAGTGTAAGACTAGAGGGAAGGCAGCTAGTCATCACCACCCACCGCCAACTCTTGGGCTACTCTTTTACCAACGAATAGTGGGATTGACCGTCATATTATAACGCTCCCACGGCTGAAAGGGCGAGCATGTTTGGCGCGACGAGGATGCGAACCCGCGACCCTCAGATTACGAGTCGCACGCCTTAACACGCTTGGCCATGCCGAGCCTACTCTAGAAGGTAAGACGGACAATTTTTGCTTACTTGAATAGTAAGATTTTATATTATATAAATTTTAGACCTTTTAAAATTTAAATATCTTTTTATTTTTTTTAATATCCAGTAGTATAGAAAAAATATCACACATAAAATATTTGCATGAACCTCTTACACCTTAGTTGTGGATGAAATATATTTATTCTTCATAATAACAAGTTTATTTTGTTCTTTTGCAGAACGATACAGAGGGGGAAAAGAGAGCCATGAAGTTCGCTATTTCAAGAATTTGGCGTGAACCCACTGACCACTCAAGCAATTGCTACTTTTGCAGGTGGACTCTTCCAAGCGTCAGGCTGGCAATAATGCATCTGCTATCATGTATCCGGACCTTCCACCATCGATCATCCCAGTGCCCCACTGCCCTGAGTTCCTTGTACCCACCCCGCCAGAGAGAAAGCAACCATTCTCAGAAGAGAGCAGCAAATCAGAAGAGGAAATAGACGTTGAAGATTTAGATTACAATTTCAGAGGGGCAGCTGATGAGAGAAACCCATACTACCCCAACCAAAGAGACCTCAATGACTTGATCAGAGAAATTGGCCTAACAAAGTCGAATGCCGAGACTATATTTGGGGACTGATACGTGAAAGTGATTTACATTACAGTCGCAAATCTCGAGAAACTACTCACTTCTAAACATTTTTGTGTATCTTTTGTATAAATACATGTAAATTTTGATTCATATACTGTTTCATTCAGACCTACTGTAAATGAAAATGTGCAAATTTGCCCGTTTTATATAAAAAATAGGTTAATTTCTAAATATCATTATCCAGGTTACAAAAGCAAAGTTTGAAGGGAATAATGGTCATTTTCTGTACTTTTACAACATAACCAATAAGAAATAACACATACTATCCAGGGACAAAATTTGTGTTGCCTAGTGTTATCAGAGAAAGATAAGAAGATTATAAATTATAACAGTGAAAAGCCAACATTATAATAATGACAATATAACACTTCCGTTAGAGTTTGCCACATTATAATAATGACAATATAACACTTCCGTTAGAGTTTGTCACATTACAATGATGAAAATACAACACTTCTGTTAGAGTTTGTCACATTATAATAATGACAATAAAACACTTCCGTTAGAGTTTGTCACATTATAATAATAAAAATAAAACTCTTCCGTTTGAGTTTGTCACATTATAATAATGACACTACTGTTACAGTTTGTCACATTATATTAATGACACTACTGTTACAGTTTGTCACATTATAATAATAACACTACTGTTACAGTTTGTCACATTATAATAATGACACTACTGTTACAGTTTGTCACATTATAATAATGACACTACTGTTACAGTTTGTCACATTTGATTAATGACACTACTGGTACAGTTTGTCACATTATAATAATGACACTACTGTTACAGTTTGTCACATTATATTAATGACACTACTGTTACAGTTTGTCACATTATATTAATGACACTACTGTTACAGTTTGTCACATTATATTAATGACACTACTGTTACAGTTTGTCACATTATAATAATGACACTACTGTTACAGTTTGTCACATTATAATAATATGTAAACCACGCCCATAGCTGTCTCTTTCTTGACCAATCATGTATCTGGTAATTATTCATTTTATATGATTTGCTATTCAGCTTACCCTTGTACAAAAGGGGGCTTCAGGTCTTTGCAGTTTAATAGATTTCAATTTATTGCGGATATAATTGCAAATAACTTGAGTAGCTTAACAACAATAACAAACTCTAAAGATTTTATAAAAGTACCACTAGGTCTGCAGTTGCTTGAAATAAAATCCAACGTCTTCAAAAGTTTCTCACCTAATCATAAAAGTAGCCTGGACAAGTTTTGTCAGCTTCAATTGCATAAGTAATACTAAATGCAACTAAATTTCTTGTGATAGTTGGTATGTTAGTTATGTTTTACAGTTAATAAGGTTTACAATATGTTTTCAGTAGACATAGTTTATACAAACCACTGTGTAATATTGGGTAGTTTGTAAACATCACTGTATACTAACTGGACAATTTATAAACATCACTGCATGATAAACGGACAGTTTATAAGTATTATTGTATACTAACTGCACAGTTTATAAACATCACAATATAGTAAGTGGACAGTTTGTAAACATCACTCTATACTAACTGGACAGTTTATGGACTCACCATATAGTAAGTGGACAGTTTGTAATCATCACTGTATACTAACTGAACACCTTATAAACATCACTGTATACTATCTGAACACCTTATAAGCATCACTGTATACTATCTGAACCCCTTATAAACATCACTGTATACTATCTGAACGTCTTATAAACATCACTGTATACTATCTGAACATCTTATAAACATCACTGTATACTATCTGAACACCTTATAAGCATCACTGTATACTATCTGAACACCTTATAAACATCACTGTATACTATCTGAACATCTTATAAACATCACTGTATACTATCTGAACACCTTATAAACATCACTGTATACTATCTGAACACCTTATAAAAATCATTGTATACTATCTGAACACCTTATAAACATCAATGTATACTATCTGAACACCTTAAACATCACTGTATACTATCTGAACACCTTATAAACATCACTGTATACTATCTGAATACCTTATATACATCACTGTATACTATCTAAACTCTTTATAAGCATCACTGTATACTATCTGGACACCTTATAAACATCACTGTATGCTATCTGGACACCTTATAAAAAATCACTGTATACTATCTGAACACCTTATAAAAATCACTGTATACTATCTGGACACCTTATAAACATCACTGTATACTATCTGGATACCTTATAAACATCACTGTATGCTATCTGGATACCTTATAAACATCACTGTATACTATCTGGACACCTTATAAACATCACTGTATACTATCTGAATACCTTATAAACATCACTGTATACTATCTGAACACCTTATATACATCACTGTATACTATCTGAACTCTTTATAAGCATCACTGTATACTATCTGAACACCTTATAAACATCACTGTATACTATCTGAACACCTTATAAAATCACTGTATACTATCTGGACACCTTATAAACATCACTGTATACTATCTGAACACCTTATAAACATCACTGTATACTATCTGAATACCTTATAAACATCACTGTATACTATCTGAACACCTTATAAACATCACTGTATACTATCTGAACTCTTTATAAACATCACTGTATACTATCTGAACACCTTATAAACATCACTGTATACTATCTGAACACCTTATAAACATCACTGTATACTATCTGAATTCTTTATAAACATCACTGTATACTAACTGGACAGTTTATGGACATCACCGCATAATGAAGGACAGTTTGTAAACATCACTGCATAATAAACGGACAGTTTATAAACATCACTGCATAATAAACGGACAGTTTATAAACATCACTGCATAATAAACGGACAGTTTATAAACATCACTGCATAATAAACGGACAGTTTGTAAACATCACTGTATACTAAGTGGATATTTAATAAACATCACTGTATAATAACTGGATAGTCTCTACTGTATAATAACTGGATAGTCTCTACTGTATAATAACTGGATAGTCTCTACTGTATAGTCTCTACTGTATAATAACTGGATAGTCTCTACTGTATAATAACTGTATAGTCTCTACTGTATAATAACTGGATAGTCTCTACTGTATAGTCTCTACTGTATAATAACTGGATAGTCTCTACTGTATAATAACTGGATAGTCTCTACTGTATAGTCTCTACTGTATAATAACTGGATAGTCTCTACTGTATAATAACTGTATAGTCTCTACTGTATAATAACTGGATAGTCTCTACTGTATAATAACTGGATAGTCTCTACTGTATGATAACTGGATAGTCTCTACTGTATAGTCTCTACTGTATAATAACTGGATAGTCTCTACTGTATAATAACTGTATAGTCTCTACTGTATAATAACTGGATAGTCTCTACTGTATAGTCTCTACTGTATAATAACTGGATAGTCTCTACTGTATAATAACTGGATAGTCTCTACTGTATAGTCTCTACTGTATAATAACTGGATAGTCTCTAAATGTCACTGTTTATACTGGAGAACTTAATTTTCCTCTACATTATACCGACACAGAAAATTGTTCTTCTTTTCCCCTAGATCATCAAGACGAGTATTTTATGTTAAGTATTTTCCTAATGACATCTTCATTGCTTGTACTACATTATCTTTGTTTTGTTTGCGCTGTAGCAGTAAAAGAAGTTGAACATTTAAGTTTTGTTTGATTTTACTGCTTCTTTAAAAATATTTATAAAATCCTCACTATTTATACAAATATATCTATAGACTCATTCTTTTAGTTAATAATTTATAATATCTGCAAATAAAATATCTTATTATTATGTTCTGTTTATATAAAAATACGTAAAGGAATAGACACGTTTTTAAATTTATATATACCCGTAGAATGAGTGTGTGTGTTTTTCATATAGCAAAGCCACAAAGGGCTATCTGCTCAGCCCACCGAGGGTAATCGAACCCCTGATTTTAGCGTTGTAAATCCGGAGACATACCGCCCGTAGAATGAATGTCGTAACTTGTATATTAGGTTGAAGTAAAAAATGCAGAGCGTAGACCCAGAATGCAAACCAAAAAGACGATAGTTTTAAGTTGGAAACATGAAGATATGAAAGGCATACACGTCGCGAAGAAAAGACGGCTTTCAGACATCCAGGTTACATCATTACGACCGATGGTAAATACGACACAGAGATAAGAAAATGAATAAAAATCGCATGAAATACCCTTTGGAAAACGAGAGATGTCCCAGCAGCTAGAAACATTAGTGGAGAAACGCAGAAGGGATACCTGGATGCTACGTACTATCTACTTTTGTAAATGCTGGTGATACGGGAGTAGCCATCCAGGATATGGATGAATAGAACAGTACATGTGAAATATGGAAGTTTGGAAGAATCGTGAGATCACCTTATAAAGATAGAGACATCAGTAAAGATATCTTTACAAGGACCAAAGCTGGAATATTACTTAATACATTAACACAGCAAAAGTCTAAATATTATGATCAGTACAGCCAGTACAGAAAACATTACCAAAAGAATGATACAAAGAAGTGTAACCAAGAAGGATATAGATGAAAGACAGGTGAATGGGTAAAATGGACTGTGCAGGATGTGTCAAAGAGCCAGGAAGACATCTATAAGATCCAGATCCAGAAAGTGAATGATACATATAAACAGGACGTCTTTAGTTGCCCTAAGGTTTGATGCACATCAGTTACAATCGACTGAAAAGCATTCTTTTCATTATCTCTCGTTATGTCTGAGGGTTTATAACACTAAAATTCAGGTTTAAATATCCACGATGAGAAGATCTTAGCTAACCTGTTGTGAGCTGTACACTGACATAACAAAAAGTACTGAAAGTCATAAAGTCATGTTTTATTTTCTCCAGGTACATTTTTGTTATATAAAAAACTTGTAACAATTTTACAACTAGATCTAAAACAAAGCTGGTTTTCCCCAACACTGGTCGAACACTTCAAACAGAAATGAAGACAAAAATTGTAGATAAAAGCCCTCATTTACTTATTTAGTTTTCATTCTAAAGCTTTATTTTCACCAAAAAGTTTCTATTAATCGAGGTCCCTCGCTAAAAATATGCTGTTAAGCACCTATATATAGTAAGCAAGCAGTAGTTGTTTATATTGATTACTCTAGCTGTGCGTGACAACAGTCCAAACATTTGATATTGCGACATATTCACGCAAGGTAATTTATTAAAGTTATCTAGATACGAAGTAATGAGTTTCAGAAGAAACTCAGTTGTTTTCGCTTCTCCATTAATTATTAAATTCTAATTCCTTTGCATACTTCCATTAGAATAAGATACAGTTAAAGATTAAAGACCTGAAACACTTTACCAAAACAGACACGTGTTCGTTCTTTTGTGAAATATAACATAAATTCAAAACAACAAATTGAAACACTAAAATGTTTTTGCTACAAACTAAAACTGTAAAATAGGGCAATTTAAATTAATAAGTAGAATCCTGTTAAAATTTATAGGGCGAAGTGGAGAAATAAGATGAATCCAGAAAAATATCTATAGGGCAACTTAAATATATAACACCAGCCTCAGAAGGTTAGCTGTTTCTCTGATGTTACATAACTTATTCCATTCAAAATCAGTTTTACTTGAAACGCGAATCAGTGGATATTTTTAAATTGTTGATAATTTATCACAGAATAAGTTCGTGAAACGTAAGTTCTAAATGTATGTTATTTAGATAAACGTAGGTTCTACAATGTATGTTATTTAGATAAACGTAGGTTCTAAAATGTATGTTCTGTAGATAAACGTAGGCTCTAAAATATATGTTATTTAGATTAACTTAGCTTCTTCAATGTATGTTATTTAGATCAATGTTTACAGGAGGAGTTGAAAGTCCTTTGTTTGAAATTAAACACAAAACAACACAATGGTCATCTGTGCCTTATAGACTAATGGTATCGAAATCCGGACTACATTGTTGATTTCCCGCTGTGCCACTGGGAAGCGGATTTATAATAAACATCTATTAACGTAAATAAAGACAGTTATACAAATATTTCAGACATTCTTCTAGTTCTATTTCACTGAGTAAAAATGCTCCTAGTATTAGTTATTCGAGAAATGTTATAAATAAACAGTATATAACTTTTCTTTAATATTATCCAATTAGCTATTGAGTTGTTCTTTAATATTATCCAATTAGCTATTGAGTTGTTCTTCAATATTATCCAATTACCTATTGAGTTGTTCTTTTGTCCAATTACATTTTTTTTTTTTTTTTTACATTATGAACTTTTAAACATTTTATAACTAAATTATCTGGAAACAACACATATAGCCCACTGTGTAACCTGGAAACAACATATATAGCCCACTGTGTAACCTGGAAACAATATATATAGCCCACTGTCTAGCTTAAACAAAAAGAAAGAAATATATAAATATTCTCACTACAGACTTATTTTAATGTCTTCAAACATACACTTGGATTGTCAAAACAAAAAAATGTGTCAATACAGTTTACTGTTCTTTAGAAGGATCTAAAATACCCTTATATCATTCTGATATCACGTTCTTTAACCTTTCCTTTAACCTGAGGGTTACGGTTATTACTGGGAATCTTAACCTTCAAACCTCCAATATCATTTGTTGAAGTTCTATAGTTTTAACTGAAATTATGGCTCAGGTTATCCATCCAGTCCTATCAAGCAGCGACTACGCAACGTTCATAATCGGTACCAAGCAGAAATCGGTATCGGATGTGCACCATCTGAGGATTGGATCGCGGATAACTGGAACACGTGCTACTATCGAGCCGAGCAAACCTGTTTTCCAGGACATGTAGAAGTAGTCAGTGTTCTAAGTTAATATGTAACGAATGATTTCGTAACACTCCATTTAACCGCAGGTTTTATGTTACCATTACAACAACCAACTTTTAACATTTTTAGCTACATAAGAAATTTAAGTAAAAATATCTATTTATATAAGTTTTTTCTGTTTTTTTGTCCATCTAAATACCCTTCTATCTATCTATCAATATGTCTGGCTGTCTAGGTTCTGCTCTCTATCACTTGGGTCTTTGTGACACACATTCGTTGTAAATAGATTTCTTACTAAGTCGATTAACTGGACCAGACACAATGCTGAACTTTACAAAATGTGAGCGTGATGTTGAAGACGGAATCCAAACGACTTAAGCTTTAACTATATAGTCCTATCACGACACAGTTTCACTGTAACCACCACCAACTAATAGAAATAAAACAGCATGAAACACTTTTAAAGGCGCGAGCACCAGTTCATATACGCTTAAGTTATTGTGTGTTTTAGAACGTACTTAGAAAAACTTGTTTATCACGACTCAAGATGTGACATTCGAAGTAAGTATGGTAAAGAAAAATGTAGGTAAATTTAAGAGTATAAACTAGTATCGCTGTGATTAAATAGTCTTCAGAAAGTGATGTGGAAATCTTCTTTATAATTTAGTCGGTAATTTTTAATTTCTGTACAAAAGCTACTGTCGGTTACATAGCCCAAACTGGACGTCAAGCAAGTAATGGATCAGGTATTTAATGATAGTTGTTACAACTGAAAATACGCTGCGGGACCCAAAACCCCATCATGACCCTCAGAGGTCCCAAAGTGTTTCACCATTATCCCTTGTTACTTCTATAAGTGTCCGTAGTCACAAACATGCTCCATTTGCCTCGTTTGATCCTGATAGCTTGTTAGTAGAAATATGATTCAGGAGAGGGTCACGATGACAGATTCGGGTTCAAAGACCCTAAAAACATATTCTCGACATTCGTCATTCACATATAATCTTTTGAGTGTTCCATGGTTCTCTGTAACACCCACGGTAGGAGGGGATGGACAACATATAAAAAATGAACGTCTCATGGGTCATCTGAATCTCTCTGTCAAGAATGGTCCTGCTAGCTAAGAAAACTGTATAAGTCCTCATACAAACGAAAAGTTCACAAACACACAGCGTGAATTCATATAGAGTAATTTATATTAGTAAAAATGTAAATATAACTGTTTTACACAGATGTATGGAAAATACAACTTTCCTAAACTTTACCAGCTAATCAGACGACAACAAATTATTTAAATATTAGATATACAAAAAACACGTTTACAAAAGAGTTTATGAATCTGGTATTTCACACATATACGTTTAAAATACAATAATATTCAAAATATATTTTATAACCAGTACTTAGACATCACCGGAAGAGTGAACCGAGTCTACAAAGACCTGCAAGCTGACTTATCAGTTTGTTGAGTGTTTCTCGCAACTACAGAGGCTACACTAAAACAAGAAGGATGAGCTTTCTGTAGTGCAACTAGTGTCTATAAGGCGCTGTAATTCGTGTACTCTGAACTTCAAGAATCTATTGATAATTAACTTATATTAGCTATTGTGAAGTTCTAAAAGTTTCCTTCCCCAAACGTAATTAACTTAACCCAACAAGACAATTAAATTAAAATACATAATATATCCCGACATGGGCGATCAGAAGGTATAAAAGGATTGATATTCCAACAGACTGTACTGTTTTAAACCCTAAGGCCTAAGAGTATTAGTGAGTTGAGATTTCCCTTTAAAAAAGTATGAAGCAACATACGTACACATTTGTTCATTCACTCAAGCTGTTATTTATGCGTGATTTCCAGAATCATCGGATAGGGGTAGGTACTGCAATAGTTCTTTTAGAATAAGACTAACAGTTAAAACACACGACTCACAGTACTTTAATAGTTGTTTTAGAATAAGACTAATAGTTGAAACACACGACTGACAGTATTACAAAAGTTGTTTTACTACAAGACTAACAGCTGAAACACACGACTGACAGTACTTTAATAGTTGTTTTAGAATAACACTAACAGCTGAAACACACGACTGACAGTACTTTAATAGTTGTTTTACTACAAGACTAACAGATGAAACACACGACTGACAGTACTACAATAGTTGTTTTAGAATAAGACTAACAGCTGAAACACACGACTGACAGTACTTTAATAGTTGTTTTAGAATAAGACTAACAGCTGAAACAAACGACTGACAGTACTACAATAGTTGTTTTAGAATAAGACTAACAGCTGAAACACACGACTGACAGTACTTTAATAGTTGTTTTACTACAAGACTAACAGATGAAACACACGACTGACAGTACTACAATATTTGTTTTAGAATAAGACTAACAGCTGAAACACACGACTGACAGTACTTTAATAGTTGTTTTAGAATAAGACTAACAGCTGAAACAAACGACTGACAGTACTACAATAGTTGTTTTAGAATAAGACTAACAGCTGAAACAAACGACTGACAGTACTACAATAGTTGTTTTAGAATAAGACTAACAGCTGAAACACACGACTGACAGTACTTTAATAGTTGTTTTAGAATAAGACTAACAGTTGAAACACACGACTGACAGTACTTTAATAGTTGTTTTACTATAAGACTAACAGTTGAAACAAACGACTGACAGTACTTTAATAGTTGTTTTAGAATAAGACTAACAGCTGAAACACACGACTGACAGTACTTTAATAGTTGTTTTAGAATAAGACTAACAGTTGAAACACACGACTGACAGTACTACAATAGTTGTTTTACTACAAGACGAACAGTTGAAACACACAACTGACAGTACTTTAATAGTTGTTTTACTATAAGACTAACACTTGAAACACACGACTGACAGTACTTTAATAGTTGTTTTACTACAAGACTAACAGCTGAAACACACGACTGACAGTACTACAATATTTGTTTTAAAATAAGACTAATAGTTGAAACACACGACTGACACTATTACAAAAGTTGTTTACTACAAGACTAACAGCTGAAACACACGACTGACAGTACTTTAATAGTTGTTTTAGATTAAGACTAACAGCTGAAACACACGACTGACAGTACTTTAATAGTTGTTTTACTACAAGACTAACAGCTGAAACACACGACTGATAGTACTACAATAGTTGTTTTAGAATAAGACTAACAGCTGAAACACACGACTGACATTATTACAAAATTTGTTTTACTACAAGACTAACAGCTGAAACACACGACTGACAGTACTTTAATAGTTGTTTTAGAATAAGACTAACATCTGAAACACACGACTGACAGTACTTTAATAGTTCTTTTACTACAAGACTAACAACTGAAACACACATCTGACAGTACTACAATAGTTGTTTTAGAATAAGACTAACAGCTGAAACACACGACTGACAGTACTAAAATAGTTGTTTTAGAATAAGACTAACAGCTGAAACACACGACTGACAGTACTTTAATAGTTGTTTTAGAATAAGACTAACAGCTGAAACACACGACTGACAGTACTACAATAGTTGTTTTAGAATAAGACTAACAGCTGAAACACTCGGCTGACAGTACAACAATAGTTGTTTTAGAATAAGACTAACAGCTGAAACACACGACTGACAGTACTTCAATAGTTGTTTTAGAATAAGACTAACAGCTGAAACACTCGGCTGACAGTACAACAATAGTTGTTTTAGAATAAGACTAACAGTTGAAACACTCGGCTGACAGTACAACAATAGTTGTTTTAGAATAAGACTAACAGCTGAAACATACGACTGACAGTACTACAATAGTTGTTTTAGAATAAGACTAACAGCTGAATCACACGACTGACAGTACTTTAATAGTTGTTTTAGAATAAGACTAACAGTTGAAACACACGACTGACAGCAGTTTAATAGTTGTTTTAGAATAAGACTAACAGTTGAAACACATGACTGACAGTACAACAATAGTTGTTTTAGAATAAGACTAACAGCTGAAACACACGACTGACAGTACTTTAATAGTTGTTTTAGAATAAGACTAACAGTTGAAACACACGACTGACAGTACTACAATAGTTGTTTTAGAATAAGACTAACAGATGAAACTGACAGTACTTTAATAGTTGTTTTACTACAAGACTAACAGCTGAAACACACGACTGACAGTACTACAATAGTTGTTTTAGAATAAGACTAACAGTTGAAACACACGACTGACAGTACTTTAATAGTTGTTTTAGAATAAGACTAACAGTTGAAACACACGACTGACAGTATTACAAAAGTTGTTTTACTACAAGACTAACAGCTGAAACACACGACTGACAGTACTTTAATAGTTGTTTTAGAATAACACTAACAGCTGAAACACACGACTGACAGTACTACAATAGTTGTTTTAGAATAAGACTAACAGCTGAAACACACGACTGACAGTACTTTAATAGTTGTTTTAGAATAAGACTAACAGTTGAAACACACGACTGACAGTATTACAATAGTTGTTTTAGAATAAGACTAACAGCTGAAACACACGACTGACAGTACTTTAATAGTTGTTTTAGAATAAGACTAACAGCTGAAACACACGACTGACAGTACTTTAATAGTTGTTTTAGAATAAGACTAACAGCTGAAACACACGACTGACAGTACTTTAATAGTTGTTTTAGAATAAGACTAACAGCTGAAACACACGACTGACAGTACTACAATAGTTGTTTTAGAATAAGACTAACAGCTGAAACACACGACTGACAGTACTTTAATAGTTGTTTTAGAATAAGACTAACAGCTGAAACACACGACTGACAGTACTACAATAGTTGTTTTAGAATAAGACTAACAGCTGAAACACACGACTGACAGTACTACAATAGTTGTTTTAGAATAAGACTAACAGCTGAAACACACGACTGACAGTACTTTAATAGTTGTTTTAGAATAAGACTAACAGCTGAAACACACGACTGACAGTACTTTAATAGTTGTTTTAGAATAAGACTAACAGCTGAAACAAACGACTGACAGTACTTTAATAGTTGTTTTAGAATAAGACTAACAGCTGAAACACACGACTGACAGTACTACAATAGTTGTTTTAGAATAAGACTAACAGTTGAAACACACGACTGACAGTACTACAATAGTTGTTTTAGAATAAGACTAACAGCTGAAACACACGACTGACAGTACTTTAATAGTTGTTTTAGAATAAGACTAACAGCTGAAACACACGACTGACAGTACTTTAATAGTTGTTTTAGAATAAGACTAACAGCTGAAACACACGACTGACAGTACTACAATAGTTGTTTTAGAATAAGACTAACAGTTGAAACACACGACTGACAGTACTACAATAGTTGTTTTAGAATAAGACTAACAGCTGAAACACACGACTGACAGTACTTTAATAGTTGTTTTAGAATAAGACTAACAGCTGAAACACACGACTGACAGTACTTTAATAGTTGTTTTAGAATAAGACTAACAGCTGAAACACACGACTGACAGTACTACAATAGTTGTTTTAGAATAAGACTAACAGCTGAAACACACGACTGACAGTACTACAATAGTTGTTTTAGAATAAGACTAACAGCTGAAACACAC
This sequence comes from Tachypleus tridentatus, assembly GCF_004210375.1. NCBI lineage: Eukaryota > Metazoa > Arthropoda > Merostomata > Xiphosura > Limulidae > Tachypleus > Tachypleus tridentatus. Next base: position 158,890,732 of record NC_134832.1, on the reverse strand, counting down.
GACTGACAGTACTACAATAGTTGTTTTAGAATAAGACTAACAGCTGAAACACACGACTGACAGTACTTTAATAGTTGTTTTAGAATAAGACTAACAGCTGAAACACACGACTGACAGTACTTTAATAGTTGTTTTACTACAAGACTAACAGCTGAAACACACGACTGACAGTACTACAATAGTTGTTTTAGAATAAGACTAACAGCTGAAACACACGACTGACAGTACTTTAATAGTTGTTTTAGAATAAGACTAACAGCTGAAACACACGACTGACAGTACTTTAATAGTTGTTTTAGAATAAGACTAACAGCTGAAACACACGACTGACAGTACAACAATAGTTGTTTTAGAATAAGACTAACAGCTGAAACACACGACTGACAGTACTTTAATAGTTGTTTTAGAATAAGACTAACAGTTGAAACACACGACTGACAGTACTACAATAGTTGTTTTAGAATAAGACTAACAGCTGAAACACACGACTGACAGTACTACAATAGTTGTTTTAGAATAAGACTAACAGCTGAAACACACGGCTGACAGTACAACAATAGTTGTTTTAGAATAAGACTAACAGCTGAAACACTCGGCTGACAGTACAACAATAGTTGTTTTAGAATAAGACTAACAGCTGAAACACACGACTGACAGTACTTCAATAGTTGGTTCAGAATAAGACTAACAGCTGAAACACTCGACTGACAGTACAACAATAGTTGTTTTAGAACAAGACTAACAGCTGAAACACACGACTGACAGTACAACAATAGTTGTTTTAGAATAAGACTAACAGCTGAAACACACGACTGACAGTACTACAATAGTTGTTTTAGAATAAGACTAACAGCTGAAACACACGACTGACAGTACTTTAATAGTTGTTTTAGAATAAGACTAACAGCTGAAACACACGACTGACAGTAGTTTAATAGTTGTTTTAGAATAAGACTAACAGTTGAAACACACGACTGACAGTACAACAATAGTTGTTTTAGAATAAGACTAACAGCTGAAACACACGACTGACAGTACTTTAATAGTTGTTTTAGAATAAGACTAACAGTTGAAACACACGACTGACAGTACTACAATAGTTGTTTTAGAATAAGACTAACAGCTGAAACACGACTGACAGTACTTTAATAGTTGTTTTACTATAAGACTAACAGCTGAAACACACGACTGACAGTACTACAATAGTTGTTTTAGAATAAGACTAACAGCTGAAACACACGACTGACAGTACTTTAATAGTTGTTTTAGAATAAGACTAATAGTTGAAACACACGACTGACAGTATTACAAAAGTTGTTTTACTACAAGACTAACAGCTGAAACACACGACTGACAGTACTTTAATAGTTGTTTTAGAATAAGACTAACAGCTGAAACACACGACTGACAGTACTACAATAGTTGTTTTAGAATAAGACTAACAGCTGAAACACACGACTCACAGTATTTTAATAGTTGTTTTAGAATAAGACTAATAGCTGAAACACACGACTGACAGTATTACAATAGTTGTTTTAGAATAAGACTAACAGCTGAAACACACGACTGACAGTACTTTAATAGTTGTTTTAGAATAAGACTAACAGCTGAAACACACGACTGACAGTACTACAATAGTTGTTTTAGAATAAGACTAACAGCTGAAACACACGACTGACAGTACTTTAATAGTTGTTTTAGAATAAGACTAACAGCTGAAACACACGACTGACAGTACTACAATAGTTGTTTTAGAATAAGACTAACAGCTGAAACACACGACTGACAGTACTTTAATAGTTGTTTTAGAATAAGACTAACAGCTGAAACACACGACTGACAGTACTACAATAGTTGTTTTAGAATAAGACTAACAGCTGAAACACACGACTGACAGTACTACAATAGTTGTTTTAGAATAAGACTAACAGCTGAAACACACGACTGACAGTACTACAATAGTTGTTTTAGAATAAGACTAACAGCTGAAACACACGACTGACAGTACTACAATAGTTGTTTTAGAATAAGACTAACAGCTGAAACACACGACTGACAGTACTTTAATAGTTGTTTTAGAATAAGACTAACAGTTGAAACACACGACTGACAGTACTTTAATAGTTGTTTTACTATAAGACTAACAGTTGAAACACACGACTGACAGTACTTTAATAGTTGTTTTAGAATAAGACTAACAGCTGAAACACACGACTGACAGTACTTTAATAGTTGTTTTAGAATAAGACTAACAGTTGAAACACACGACTGACAGTACTACAATAGTTGTTTTAGAATAAGACTAACAGTTGAAACACACGACTGACAGTACTTTAATAGTTGTTTTAGAATAAGACTAACAGCTGAAACACACGACTGACAGTACTTTAATAGTTGTTTTAGAATAAGACTAACAGCTGAAACACACGACTGACAGTACTACAATAGTTGTTTTAGAATAAGACTAACAGTTGAAACACACGACTGACAGTATTACAAAAGTTGTTTTACTATAAGACTAACAGCTGAAACACACGACTGACAGTACTTTAATAGTTGTTTTAGAATAAGACTAACAGCTGAAACACACGACTGACAGTACTTTAATAGTTGTTTTACTACAAGACTAACAGCTGAAACACACGACTGACAGTACTACAATAGTTGTTTTAGAATAAGACTAACAGCTGAAACACACGACTGACAGTACTACAATAGTTGTTTTAGAATAAGACTAACAGCTGAAACACACGACTGACAGTACTTTAATAGTTGTTTTAGAATAAGACTAACAGCTGAAACACACGACTGACAGTACTTTAATAGTTGTTTTAGAATAAGACTAACAGCTGAAACACACGACTGACAGTACTACAATAGTTGTTTTAGAATAAGACTAACAGCTGAAACACACGGCTGACAGTACTAAAATAGTTGTTTTAGAATAAGACTAACAGCTGAAACACACGACTGGCAGTACTTTAATAGTTGTTTTAGAATAAGACTAACAGCTGAAACACACGACTGACAGTACAACAATAGTTGTTTTAGAATAAGACTAACAGCTGAAACACACGGCTGACAGTACTTTAATAGTTGTTTTAGAATAAGACTAACAGTTGAAACACACGACTGACAGTACTACAATAGTTGTTTTAGAATAAGACTAACAGCTGAAACACACGACTGACAGTACTACAATAGTTGTTTTAGAATAAGACTAACAGCTGAAACACACGACTGACAGTACTACAATAGTTGTTTTAGAATAAGACTAACAGCTGAAACACACGGCTGACAGTACAACAATAGTTGTTTTAGAATAAGACTAACAGCTGAAACACACGACTGACAGTACAACAATAGTTGTTTTAGAATAAGACTAACAGCTGAAACACACGACTGACAGTACTACAATAGTTGTTTTAGAATAAGACTAACAGCTGAAACACACGACTGACAGTACTTTAATAGTTGTTTTAGAATAAGACTAACAGTTGAAACACACGACTGACAGTACTTTAATAGTTGTTTTAGAATAAGACTAACAGTTGAAACACACGACTGACAGTACAACAATAGTTGTTTTAGAATAAGACTAACAGCTGAAACACACGACTGACAGTACTTTAATAGTTGTTTTAGAATAAGACTAACAGCTGAAACACACGACTGACAGTACTACAATAGTTGTTTTAGAATAAGACTAACAGCTGAAACACACGACTGACAGTACTTTAATAGTTGTTTTACTACAAGACTAACAGCTGAAACACACGACTGACAGTACTACAATAGTTGTTTTAGAATAAGACTAACAGTTGAAACACACGACTGACAGTACTTTAATAGTTGTTTTAGAATAAGACTAACAGTTGAAACACACGACTGACAGTATTACAAAAGTTGTTTTACTACAAGACTAACAGCTGAAACACACGACTGACAGTACTTTAATAGTTGTTTTAGAATAAGACTAACAGCTGAAACACACGACTGACAGTACTACAATAGTTGTTTTAGAATAAGACTAACAGCTGAAACACACGACTGACAGTACTACAATAGTTGTTTTAGAATAAGACTAACAGCTGAAACACACGACTGACAGTACTTTAATAGTTGTTTTAGAATAAGACTAACAGTTGAAACACACGACTGACAGTATTACAAAAGTTGTTTTACTATAAGACTAACAGCTGAAACACACGACTGACAGTACTTTAATAGTTGTTTTAGAATAAGACTAACAGCTGAAACACACGACTGACAGTACTACAATAGTTGTTTTAGAATAAGACTAACAGCTGAAACACACGACTGACAGTACTTTAATAGTTGTTTTAGAATAAGACTAACAGCTGAAACACACGACTGACAGTACTACAATAGTTGTTTTAGAATAAGACTAACAGCTGAAACACACGACTGACAGTACTTTAATAGTTGTTTTAGAATAAGACTAACAGCTGAAACACACGACTGACAGTACTACAATAGTTGTTTTAGAATAAGACTAACAGCTGAAACACACGACTGACAGTACTACAATAGTTGTTTTAGAATAAGACTAACAGCTGAAACACACGACTGACAGTACTACAATAGTTGTTTTAGAATAAGACTAACAGCTGAAAGCTGAAACACACGACTGACAGTACTTTAATAGTTGTTTTAGAATAAGACTAACAGCTGAAACACACGACTGACAGTACTTTAATAGTTGTTTTAGAATAAGACTAACAGCTGAAACACACGACTGACAGTACTTTAATAGTTGTTTTAGAATAAGACTAACAGCTGAAACACACGACTGACAGTACTTTAATAGTTGTTTTAGAATAAGACTAACAGCTGAAACACACGACTGACAGTACTACAATAGTTGTTTTAGAATAAGACTAACAGCTGAAACACACGACTGACAGTACTACAATAGTTGTTTTAGAATAAGACTAACAGTTGAAACACACGACTGACAGTACTACAATAGTTGTTTTAGAATAAGACTAACAGCTGAAACACACGACTGACAGTACTTTAATAGTTGTTTTAGAATAAGACTAACAGCTGAAACACACGACTGACAGTACTTTAATAGTTGTTTTAGAATAAGACTAACAGCTGAAACACACGACTGACAGTACTACAATAGTTGTTTTAGAATAAGACTAACAGCTGAAACACACGACTGACAGTACTTTAATAGTTGTTTTAGAATAAGACTAACAGCTGAAACACACGACTGACAGTACTTTAATAGTTGTTTTAGAATAAGACTAACAGCTGAAACACACGACTGACAGTACTACAATAGTTGTTTTAGAATAAGACTAACAGCTGAAACACACGGCTGACAGTACTAAAATAGTTGTTTTAGAATAAGACTAACAGCTGAAACACACGACTGGCAGTACTTTAATAGTTGTTTTAGAATAAGACTAACAGCTGAAACACACGACTGACAGTACAACAATAGTTGTTTTTAAGACTAACAGCTGAAACACAACTGACAAGACTAACAGCTGAAACACACGACTGACAGTACTTTAATAGTTGTTTTAGAATAACACTAACAGCTGAAACACACGACTGACAGTACTACAATAGTTGTTTTAGAATAAGACTAACAGCTGAAACACACGACTGACAGTACAACAATAGTTGTTTTAGAATAAGACTAACAGCTGAAACACACGACTGACAGTACTACAATAGTTGTTTTAGAATAAGACTAACAGCTGAAACACTCGGCTGACAGTACAACAATAGTTGTTTTAGAATAAGACTAACAGCTGAAACACACGACTGACAGTACAACAATAGTTGTTTTAGAATAAGACTAACAGGTGAAACACACGACTGACAGTACTACAATAGTTGTTTTAGAATAAGACTAACAGCTGAAACACACGACTGACAGTACTTTAATAGTTGTTTTAGAATAAGACTAACAGTTGAAACACACGACTGACAGTACTTTAATAGTTGTTTTAGAATAAGACTAACAGTTGAAACACATGACTGACAGTACAACAATAGTTGTTTTAGAATAAGACTAACAGCTGAAACACACGACTGACAGTACTTTAATAGTTGTTTTAGAATAAGACTAGCAGTTGAAACACACGACTGACAGTACTACAATAGTTGTTTTAGAATAAGACTAACAGCTGAAAACACGACTGACAGTACTTTAATAGTTGTTTTAGAATAAGACTAACAGCTGAAACACACGACTGACAGTACTACAATAGTTGTTTTAGAATAAGACTAACAGCTGAAACACACGACTGACAGTACTTTAATAGTTGTTTTAGAATAAGACTAACAGCTGAAACACACGACTGACAGTACTACAATAGTTGTTTTAGAATAAGACTAACAGCTGAAACACACGACTGACAGTACTACAATAGTTGTTTTAGAATAAGACTAACAGCTGAAACACACGACTGACAGTACTTTAATAGTTGTTTTAGAATAAGACTAACAGCTGAAACACACGACTGACAGTACTACAATAGTTGTTTTAGAATAAGACTAACAGCTGAAACACACGACTGACAGTACTTTAATAGTTGTTTTAGAATAAGACTAACAGCTGAAACACACGACTGACAGTACTACAATAGTTGTTCTAGAATAAGACTAACAGCTGAAACACACGACTGACAGTACTTTAATAGTTGTTTTAGAATAAGACTAACAGCTGAAACACACGACTGACAGTACTACAATAGTTGTTCTAGAATAAGACTAACAGCTGAAACACACGACTGACAGTACTTTAATAGTTGTTTTAGAATAAGACTAACAGCTGAAACACACGACTGACAGTACTACAATAGTTGTTTTAGAATAAGACTAACAGCTGAAACACACGACTGACAGTACTTTAATAGTTGTTTTAGAATAAGACTAACAGCTGAAACACACGACTGACAGTACTACAATAGTTGTTTTAGAATAAGACTAACAGCTGAAACACACGACTGACAGTACTACAATAGTTGTTTTAGAATAAGACTAACAGCTGAAACACACGACTGACAGTACTACAATAGTTGTTTTAGAATAAGACTAACAGCTGAAACACACGACTGACAGTACTTTAATAGTTGTTTTAGAATAAGACTAACAGCTGAAACACACGACTGACAGTACTTTAATAGTTGTTTTAGAATAAGACTAACAGCTGAAACACACGACTGACAGTACTACAATAGTTGTTTTAGAATAAGACTAACAGCTGAAACACACGACTGACAGTACTTTAATAGTTGTTTTAGAATAAGACTAACAGCTGAAACACACGACTGACAGTACTTTAATAGTTGTTTTAGAATAAGACTAACAGCTGAAACACACGACTGACAGTACTACAATAGTTGTTTTAGAATAAGACTAACAGTTGAAACACACGACTGACAGTATTACAATAGTTGTTTTAGAATAAGACTAACAGCTGAAACACACGACTGACAGTACTTTAATAGTTGTTTTAGAATAAGACTAACAGCTGAAACACACGACTGACAGTACTTTAATAGTTGTTTTAGAATAAGACTAACAGCTGAAACACACGACTGACAGTACTACAATAGTTGTTTTAGAATAAGACTAACAGCTGAAACACACGACTGACAGTACTACAATAGTTGTTTTAGAATAAGACTAACAGCTGAAACACACGACTGACAGTACTTTAATAATTGTTTTAGAATAAGACTAACAGCTGAAACACACGACTGACAGTACTTTAATAGTTGTTTTAGAATAAGACTAACAGCTGAAACACACGACTGACAGTACTACAATAGTTGTTTTAGAATAAGACTAACAGCTGAAACACACGACTGACAGTACTACAATAGTTGTTTTAGAATAAGACTAACAGCTGAAACACACGACTGACAGTACTACAATAGTTGTTTTAGAATAAGACTAACAGCTGAAACACACGACTGACAGTACTACAATAGTTGTTTTAGAATAAGACTAACAGCTGAAACACACGACTGACAGTACTTTAATAGTTGTTTTAGAATAAGACTAACAGCTGAAACACACGACTGACAGTACTACAATAGTTGTTTTAGAATAAGACTAACAGCTGAAACACACGACTGACAGTACTACAATAGTTGTTTTAGAATAAGACTAACAGCTGAAACACACGACTGACAGTACAACAATAGTTGTTTTAGAATAAGACTAACAGCTGAAACACACGACTGACAGTACTTTAATAGTTGTTTTAGAATAAGACTAACAGTTGAAACACACGACTGACAGTACTACAATAGTTGTTTTAGAATAAGACTAACAGCTGAAACACACGACTGACAGTACTACAATAGTTGTTTTAGAATAAGACTAACAGCTGAAACACACGACTGACAGTACTACAATAGTTGTTTTAGAATAAGACTAACAGCTGAAACACACGGCTGACAGTACAACAATAGTTGTTTTAGAATAAGACTAACAGCTGAAACACACGACTGACAGTACAACAATAGTTGTTTTAGAATAAGACTAACAGGTGAAACACACGACTGACAGTACTACAATAGTTGTTTTAGAATAAGACTAACAGCTGAAACACACGACTGACAGTAGAACAATAGTTGTTTTAGAATAAGACTAACAGCTGAAACACACGACTGACAGTACAACAATAGTTGTTTTAGAATAAGACTAACAGCTGAAACACACGACTGACAGTACTACAATAGTTGTTTTAGAATAAGACTAACAGCTGAAACACACGACTGACAGTACTTTAATAGTTGTTTTAGAATAAGACTAACAGTTGAAACACACGACTGACAGTACTTTAATAGTTGTTTTAGAATAAGACTAACAGTTGAAACACACGACTGACAGTACTACAATAGTTGTTTTAGAATAAGACTAACAGCTGAAACACACGACTGACAGTACTTTAATAGTTGTTTTAGAATAAGACTAACAGCTGAAACACACGACTGACAGTACTACAATAGTTGTTTTAGAATAAGACTAACAGCTGAAACACACGACTGACAGTACTTTAATAGTTGTTTTAGAATAAGACTAACAGCTGAAACACACGACTGACAGTACTACAATAGTTGTTTTAGAATAAGACTAACAGCTGAAACACACGACTGACAGTACTTTAATAGTTGTTTTAGAATAAGACTAATAGTTGAAACACACGACTGACAGTATTACAAAAGTTGTTTTACAACAAGACTAACAGCTGAAACACACGACTGACAGTACTTTAATAGTTGTTTTAGAATAAGACTAACAGCTGAAACACACGACTGACAGTACTACAATAGTTGTTTTAGAATAAGACTAACAGCTGAAACACACGACTGACAGTCCTACAATAGTTGTTTTAGAATAAGACTAACAGCTGAAACACACGACTGACAGTACTTTAATAGTTGTTTTAGAATAAGACTAACAGCTGAAACACACGACTGACAGTACTACAATAGTTGTTTTAGAATAAGACTAACAGCTGAAACACACGACTGACAGTACTACAATAGTTGTTTTAGAATAAGACTAACAGCTGAAACACACGACTGACAGTACTACAATAGTTGTTTTAGAATAAGACTAACAGCTGAAACACACGACTGACAGTACTACAATAGTTGTTTTAGAATAAGACTAACAGCTGAAAACACGACTGACAGTACTTTAATATTTGTTTTAAAATAAGACTAACAGCTGAAACACACGACTGACAGTACTTTAATAGTTGTTTTAGAATAAGACTAACAGCTGAAACACACGACTGACAGTACTTTAATAGTTGTTTTAGAATAAGACTAACAGCTGAAACACACGACTGACAGTACTACAATAGTTGTTTTAGAATAAGACTAACAGCTGAAACACACGACTGACAGTACTACAATAGTTGTTTTAGAATAAGACTAACAGCTGAAACACACGACTGACAGTACTACAATAGTTGTTTTAGAATAAGACTAACAGCTGAAACACACGACTGACAGTACTACAATAGTTGTTTTAGAATAAGACTAACAGCTGAAACACACGACTGACAGTACAACAATAGTTGTTTTAGAATAAGACTAACAGCTGAAACACACGACTGACAGTACTACAATAGTTGTTTTAGAATAAGACTAACAGCTGAAACACACGACTGACAGTACAACAATAGTTGTTTTAGAATAAGACTAACAGCTGAAACACACGACTGACAGTACTACAATAGTTGTTTTAGAATAAGACTAACAGCTGAAACACACGACTGACAGTACTTTAATAATTGTTTTAGAATAAGACTAACAGCTGAAACACACGACTGACAGTACTTTAATAGTTGTTTTAAAATAAGACTAACAGTTGAAACACACGACTGACAGTACTACAATAGTTGTTTTAGAATAAGACTAACAGCTGAAACACACGACTGACAGTACTTTAATAGTTGTTTTAGAATAAGACTAACAGCTGAAACACACGACTGACAGTACTACAATAGTTGTTTTAGAATAAGACTAACAGCTGAAACACACGACTGACAGTACTTTAATAGTTGTTTTAGAATAAGACTAACAGCTGAAACACACGACTGACAGTACTACAATAGTTGTTTTAGAATAAGACTAACAGCTGAAACACACGACTGACAGTACTTTAATAGTTGTTTTAGAATAAGACTAACAGCTGAAACACACGACTGACAGTACTACAATAGTTGTTTTAGAATAAGACTAACAGCTGAAACACACGACTGACAGTACTTTAATAGTTGTTTTAGAATAAGACTAACAGCTGAAACACACGACTGACAGTACTACAATAGTTGTTTTAGAATAAGACTAACAGCTGAAACACACGACTGACAGTACTACAATAGTTGTTTTAGAATAAGACTAACAGCTGAAACACACGACTGACAGTACTTTAATAGTTGTTTTAGAATAAGACTAACAGCTGAAACACACGACTGACAGTACTACAATAGTTGTTTTAGAATAAGACTAACAGCTGAAACACACGACTGACAGTACTTTAATAGTTGTTTTAGAATAACACTAACAGCTGAAACACACGACTGACAGTACTACAATAGTTGTTCTAGAATAAGACTAACAGCTGAAACACACGACTGACAGTACTTTAATAGTTGTTTTAGAATAACACTAACAGCTGAAACACACGACTGACAGTACTACAATAGTTGTTCTAGAATAAGACTAACAGCTGAAACACACGACTGACAGTACTTTAATAGTTGTTTTAGAATAAGACTAACAGCTGAAACACACGACTGACAGTACTACAATAGTTGTTTTAGAATAAGACTAACAGCTGAAACACACGACTGACAGTACTACAATAGTTGTTTTAGAATAAGACTAACAGCTGAAACACACGACTGACAGTACAATAGTTGTTTTAGAATAAGACTAACAGCTGAAACACACGACTGACAGTACTTTAATAGTTGTTTTAGAATAAGACTAACAGCTGAAACACACGACTGACAGTACTTACAATAGTTGTTTTAGAATAAGACTAACAGCTGAAACACACGACTGACAGTACTTTAATAGTTGTTTTAGAATAAGACTAACAGTTGAAACACACGACTGACAGTACTTACAATAGTTGTTTTAGAATAAGACTAACAGCTGAAACACACGACTGACAGTACTTTAATAGTTGTTTTAGAATAAGACTAACAGCTGAAAACACGACTGACAGTACTACAATAGTTGTTTTAGAATAAGACTAACAGCTTAATAGTTGTTTTAGAATAAGACTAACAGCTGAAACACACGACTGACAGTACTACAATAGTTGTTTTAGAATAAGACTAACAGCTGAAACACACGACTGACAGTATTTAATAGTTGTTTTAGAATAAGACTAACAGCTGAAACACACGACTGACAGTACTTTAATAGTTGTTTTAGAATAAGACTAACAGCTGAAACACACGACTGACAGTACTACAATAGTTGTTTTAGAATAAGACTAACAGCTGAAACACACGACTGACAGTACTACAATAGTTGTTTTAGAATAAGACTAACAGCTGAAACACACGACTGACAGTACTACAATAGTTGTTTTAGAATAAGACTAACAGCTGAAACACACGACTGACAGTACTTTAATAGTTGTTTTAGAATAAGACTAACAGCTGAAACACACGACTGACAGTACTTTAATAGTTGTTTTACAATAAGACTAACAGCTGAAACACACGACTGACAGTACTACAATAGTTGTTTTAGAATAAGACTAACAGCTGAAACACACGGCTGACAGTACTAAAATAGTTGTTTTAGAATAAGACTAACAGCTGAAACACACGAATGGCAGTACTTTAATAGTTGTTTTACAATAAGACTAACAGCTGAAACACACGACTGACAGTACTTTAATAGTTGTTTTAGAATAAGACTAACAGCTGAAACACACGACTGACAGTACTACAATAGTTGTTTTAGAATAAGACTAATAGTTGAAACACACGACTGACAGTACTACAATAGTTGTTTTAGAATAAGACTAACAGCTGAAACACACGACTGACAGTACTACAATAGTTGTTTTAGAATAAGACTAACAGCTGAAACACACGACTGACAGTACAACAATAGTTGTTTTAGAATAAGACTAACAGCTGAAACACACGACTGACAGTACAACAATAGTTGTTTTAGAATAAGACTAACAGCTGAAACACACGACTGACAGTACAACAATAGTTGTTTTAGAATAAGACTAACAGCTGAAACACACGACTGACAGTACAACAATAGTTGTTTTAGAATAAGACTAACAGCTGAAACACACGACTGACAGTACAACAATAGTTGTTTTAGAATAAGACTAACAGCTGAAACACACGACTGACAGTACTACAATAGTTGTTTTAGAATAAGACTAACAGCTGAAACACACGACTGACAGTACTTTAATAGTTGTTTTAGAATAAGACTAACAGCTGAAACACACGACTGACAGTACTTTAATAGTTGTTTTAGAATAAGAC
>NC_134832.1:158757573-158877181 GCF_004210375.1 Tachypleus tridentatus | reverse complement strand
GGCAAACAAGTACACTGACCTTTCCGTTAATACCAAGAGACTGTGTAAGTTTGAATTCAACATAGATGTGTAAACAGGACACACTGACCTTTCTGTTAATACCGAGAGACTGTGTAAGTTTGAATTCAACATAGATGTGTAAACAGGAGACACACTGACCTTTCCGTTAATACCAAGAGACTGTGTAAGTTTGAATTCAACATAGATGTGTAAACAGGGAGACACACTGACCTTTCCGTTAATACCGAGAGACTGTGTAAGTTTGAATTCAACATAGATGTGTAAACAGGAGACACACCGACCTTTCCGTTAATACCAAGAGACTGTGTAAGTTTGAATTCAACATAGATGTGTAAAACAGGAGACACACTGACCTTTCCGTTAATACCGAGAGCTGTGTAAGTTTGAATTCAACATAGATGTGTAAACAGGAGACACACTGACCTTTCCGTTAATACCAAGAGACTGTGTAAGTTTGAATTCAACATAGATGTGTAAACAGGAGACACTGACCTTCCGTTAATACCGAGAGACTGTGTAAGTTTGAATTCAACATAGATGTGTAAACAGGAGACACACTGACCTTTCCGTTAATACCAAGAGAGACTGTGTAAGTTTGAATTCAACATAGATGTGTAAACAGGAGACACACTGACCTTTCCGTTAATACCAAGAGACTGTGTAAGTTTGAATTCAACATAGATGTGTAAACAGGAGACACACTGACCTTTCCGTTAATACCAAGAGACTGTGTAAGTTTGAATTCAACATAGATGTGTAAACAGGAGACACACTGACCTTTCCGTTAATACCAAGAGACTGTGTAAGTTTGAATTCAACATAGATGTGTAAACAGGAGACACACTGACCTTTCCGTTAATACCAAGAGACTGTGTAAGTTTGAATTCAACATAGATGTGTAAACAGGAGACACACTGACCTTTCAGTTAATACCGAAGAGACTGTGTAAGTTTGAATTCAACATAGATGTGTAAACAGGAGACACACTGACCTTTCCGTTAATACCGAGAGGCTGTGTAAGTTTGAATTCAACATAGATGTGTAAACAGGAGACACACTGACCTTTCCGTTAATACCGAGAGACTGTGTAAGTTTGAATTCAACATAGATGTGTAAACAGGGACACACACTGACCTTTCCGTTAATACCAAGAGACTGTGTAAGTTTGAATTCAACATAGATGTGTAAACAGGAGACACACTGACCTTTCCGTTAATACCGAGGAGGCTGTGTAAGTTTCAATTCAACATAGATGTGTAAACAGGAGACACACTGACCTTTCCGTCAATACCAAGAGACTGTGTAAGAGACTGTGTAAGTTTGAATTCAACATAGATGTGTAAACAGGGAACACACTGACCTTTCCGTCAATACCAAGATGACTGTGTAAGTTTGAATTCAACATAGATGTGTAAACAGGAGACACACTGACCTTTCCGTTAATACCAAGAGACTGTGTAAGTTTGAATTCAACATAGATGTGTAAACAGGAGACACACTGACCTTCCGTTAATACCAAGAGACTGTGTAAGTTTGAATTCAACATAGATGTTAAACAGGAGACACACTGACCTTTCCGTTAATACCAAGAGACTGTGTAAGTTTGAATTCAACATAGATGTGTAAACAGGAGACACACTGACCTTTCCGTTAATACCGAGAGACTGTGTAAGTTTGAATTCAACATAGATGTGTAAACAGGAGACACACTGACCTTTCCGTTAATACCAAGAGACTGTGTAAGTTTGAATTCAACATAGATGTGTAAACAGGAGACACACTGACCTTTCCGTTAATAACGAGAGACTGTGTAAAGTTTAATTCAACATAGATGTGTAAACAGGAGACACACTGACCTTTCTGTTAATACCGAGAGGCTGTGTAAGTTTAATTCAACATAGATGTGTAAACAGGAGACACACTGACCTTTCCGTTAATACCAAGAGACTGTGTAAGTTTGAATTCAACATAGATGTGTAAACAGGGACACACTGACCTTTCCGTCAATACCAAGAGACTGTGTAAGTTTGAATTCAACATAGATGTGTAAACAGGAGACACACTGACCTTTCCGTTAATACCAAGAGACTGTGTGGTTTGAATTCAACATAGATGTGTAAACAGGAGACACACTGACCTTTCCGTTAATACCAAGAGACTGTGTAAGTTTGAATTCAACATAGATGTTTAAACAGGAGACACACTGACCTTTCCGTTAATACCAAGAGACTGTGTAAGTTTGAATTCAACATAGATGTGTGAACAGGAGACACACTGACCTTTCTGTTAATACCGAGAGGCTGTGTAAGTTTGAATTCAACATAGATGTGTAAACAGGAGACACACTGACCTTTTCGTCAATACCAAGAGACTGTGTAAGTTTGAATTCAACATAGATGTGTAAACAGGGACACACTGACCTTTCCGTCAATACCAAGAGACTGTGTAAGTTTGAATTCAACATAGATGTGTAAACAGGAGACACACTGACCTTTCTGTTAATACCGAGAGACTGTGTAAGTTTGAATTCAACATAGATGTGTAAACAGGAGACACACTGACCTTTCCGTTAATACCGAGAGACTGTGTAAGTTTGAATTCAACATAGATGTGTAAACAGGAGACACACTGACCTTTCCGTTAATACCGAGAGGCTGTGTAAGTTTAAATTCAACATAGATGTGTAAACAGGAGACACACTGACCTTTCCGTTAATACCAAGAGACTGTGTAAGTTTGAATTCAACATAGATGTGTAAACAGGAGACACACTGACCTTTCCGTTAATAACGAGAGGCTGTGTAAGTTTGAATTCAACATAGATGTGTAAACAGGAGACACACTGACCTTTCTGTCAATACAAAGAGACTGTGTAAGCTTGAATTGAACATCATGTGTAAACAGGGACACACTGACCTTTCCGTCAATACCAAGAGACTGTGTAAGTTTGTATTCAACATAGATGTGTAAACAGGAGACACACTGACCTTTCCGTTAATACCGAGAAGCTGTGTAAGTTTAACTTCAACATAGATGTGTAAACAGGAGACACACTGACCTTTCCGTTAATACCAAGAGACTGTGTAAGTTTGAATTCAACATAGATGTTTAAACAGGAGACACACTGACCTTTCCGTTAATACCAAGAGACTGTGTAAGTTTGAATTCAACATAGATGTGTAAACAGGAGACACACTGACCTTTCTGTTATTCCCGAAAGGCTGTGTAAGTTTGAATTCAACATAGATGTGTAAACAGGGACACACTGACCTTTCCGTTAATACCAAGAGACTGTGTAAGTTTGAATTCAACATAGATGTGTAAACAGGAGACACACTGACCTTCCGTTAATAACGAGAGACTGTGTAAGTTTGAATTCAACATAGATGTGTAAACAGGAGACACACTGACCTTTCCGTTAATACCAAGAGACTGTGTAAGTTTGAATTCAACATAGATGTGTAAACAGGAGACACACTGACCTTTCTGTTAATACCGAGAGGCTGTGTAAGTTTGAATTCAACATAGATGTGTAAACAGGAGACACACTGACCTTTCTGTTATTACCGAGAGGCTGTGTAAGTTTGAATTCAACATAGATGTGTAAACAGGGACACACTGACCTTTCCGTTAATACCAAGAGACTGTGTAAGTTTGAATTCAACATAGATGTGTAAACAGGAGACACACTGACCTTTCCGTTAATACCGAGAGACTGTGTAAGTTTGAATTCAACATAGATGTGTAAACAGGAGACACACTGACCTTTCCGTTAATAACGAGAGGCTGTGTAAGTTTAAATTCAACATAGATGTGTAAACAGGAGACACACTGACCTTTCCGTTAATACCAAGAGACTGTGTAAGTTCGAATTCAACATAGATGTTTAAATAGGAGACACACTGACCTTTCCGTTAATAACGAGAGCTGTGTAAGTTTGAATTCAACATAGATGTGTAAACAGGAGACACACTGACCTTTCCGTTAATACCAAGAGACTGTGTAAGTTTGAATTCAACATAGATGTGTAAACAGGAGACACACTGACCTTTCTGTTAATACCGAGAGGCTGTGTAAGTTTGAATTCAACATAGATGTGTAAACAGGAGACACACTGACCTTTCCGTTAATACCAAGAGACTGTGTAAGTTTGAATTCAACATAGATGTGTAAACAGGGACACACTGACCTTTCCGTCAATACCAAGAGACTGTGTAAGTTTGAATTCAACATAGATGTGTAAACAGGAGACACACTGACCTTTCTGTTAATACCGAGATACTGTGTAAGTTTGAATTCAACATAGATTTGTAAACAGGAGACACACTGACCTTTCCGTTAATACCGAGAGGCTGTGTAAGTTTGAATTCAACATAGATGTTTAAACAGGAGACACACTGACCTTTCCGTTAATAACGAGAGGCTGTGTAAGTTTAAATTCAACATAGATGTGTAAACAGGAGACACACTGACCTTTCCGTTAATACCAAGAGACTGTGTAAGTTCGAATTCAACATAGTTGTTTAAATAGGAGACACACTGACCTTTCCGTTAATAACGAGAGGCTGTGTAAGTTTGAATTCAACATAGATGTGTAAACAGGAGACACACTGACCTTTCCGTTAATACCAAGAGACTGTGTAAGTTTGAATTCAACATAGATGTGTAAACAGGGACACACTGACCTTTCCGTCAATACCAAGAGACTGTGTAAGTTTGAATTCAACATAGATGTGTAAACAGGAGACACACTGACCTTTCCGTTAATACCAAGAGACTGTGTAAGTTTGAATTCAACATAGATGTGTAAACAGGAGACACACTGACCTTTCCGTTAATACCAAGAGACTGTGTAAGTTTGAATTCAACATAGATGCTTAAACAGGAGACACACTGACCTTTCCGTTAATAACGAGAGACTGTGTAAGTTTGAATTCAACATAGATGTGTAAACAGGAGACACACTGACCTTTCCGTTAATAACGAGAGACTGTGTAAGTTTAACTTCAACATAGATGTGTAAACAGGAGACACACTGACCTTTCTGTTAATACCGAGAGGTTGTGTAAGTTTAACTTCAACATAGATGTGTAAACAGGAGACACACTGACCTTTCCGTTAATACCAAGAGACTGTGTAAGTTTGAATTCAACATAGATGTGTAAACAGGGACACACTGACCTTTCCGTTAATACCAAGAGACTGTGTAAGTTTGAATTCAACATAGATGTGTAAACAGGAGACACACTGACCTTTCCGTTAATACCAAGAGACTGTGTAAGTTTGAATTCAACATAGATGTGTAAACAGGAGACACACTGACCTTTCCGTTAATACCAAGAGACTGTGTAAGTTTGAATTCAACATAGATGTGTAAACAGGAGACACACTGACCTTTCTGTTATTCCCGAGAGGCTGTGTAAGTTTGAATTCAACATAGATGTGTAAACAGGGACACACTGACCTTTCTGTTAATAACGAGAGACTGTGTAAGTTTGAATTCAACATAGATGTTTAAACAGGAGACACACTGACCTTTCCGTTAATACCAAGAGACTGTGTAAGTTTGAATTCAACATAGATGTGTAAACAGGAGACACACTGACTTTCCCGTTAATACTAAGAAACTGTGTAAGTTTGAATTCAACATAGATGTTTAAACAGGAGACACACTGACCTTTCAGTTAATACCAAGAGACTGTGTAAGTTTGAATTCAACATAGATGTGTAAACAGGAGACACACTGACCTTTCTGTTAATACCGAGAGGCTGTGTAAGTTTGAATTCAACATAGATGTGTAAACAGGAGACACACTGACCTTTCCGTTAATACCGAGAGGCTGTGTAAGTTTGAATTCAACATAGATGTTTAAACAGGAGACACACTGACCTTTCCGTTAATAACGAGAGGCTGTGTAAGTTTAAATTCAACATAGATGTGTAAACAGGAGACACACTGACCTTTCCGTTAATACCAAGAGACTGTGTAAGTTTGAATTCAACATAGATGTTTAAACAGGAGACACACTGACCTTTCCGTTAATAACGAGAGACTGAGTAAGTTTGAATTCAACATAGATGTGTAAACAGGAGACACACTGACCTTTCCGTCAATACCAAGAGACTGTGTAAGTTTGAATTCAACATAGATGTGTAAACAGGGACACACTGACCTTTCCGTTAATACCAAGAGACTGTGTAAGTTTGAATTCAACATAGATGTGTAAACAGGAGACACACTGACCTTTCCGTTAATACCAAGAGACTGTGTAAGTTTGAATTCAACATAGATGTGTAAACAGGAGACACACTGACCTTTCGTTAATACCAAGAGACTGTGTAAGTTTGAATTCAACATAGATGTGTAAACAGGAGACACACTGACCTTTCCGTCAATACCAAGAGACTGTGTAAGTTTGAATTCAACATAGATGTGTAAACAGGAGACACACTGACCTTTCTGTTAATAACGTGAGACTGTGTAAGTTTGAATTCAACATAGATGTGTAAACAGGAGACACACTGACCTTTCCGTTAATACCGAGAGGCTGTGTAAGTTTGAATTCAACATAGATGTTTAAACAGGAGACACCCTGACCTTTCCGTTAATAACGAGAGGCTGTGTAAGTTTAAATTCAACATAGATGTGTAAACAGGAGACACACTGACCTTTCCGTTAATACCAAGAGACTGTGTAAGTTTGAATTCAACATAGATGTGTAAACAGGAGACACACTGACCTTTCCGTTAATACCAAGAGACTGTGTAAGTTTGAATTCAACATAGATGTGTAAACAGGAGACACACTGACCTTTCTGTTAATACCGAGAGGCTGTGTAAGTTTGAATTCAACATAGATGTGTAAACAGGAGACACACTGACCTTTGCGTCAATACCAAGAGACTGTGTAAGTTTGAATTCAACATAGATGTGTAAACAGGAGACACACTGACCTTTCCGTTAATAACGAGAGACTGTGTAAGTTTAACTTCAACATAGATGTGTAAACAGGAGACACACTGACCTTTCTGTTAATACCGAGAGGCTGTGTAAGTTTGAATTCAACATAGATGTGTAAACAGGAGACACACTGACCTTTCCGTTAATACCAAGAGACTGTGTAAGTTTGAATTCAACATAGATGTGTAAACAGGAGACACACTGACCTTTCCGTTAATACCCAGAGACTGTGTAAATTTGAATTCAACATAGATGTGTAAACAGGAGACACACTGACCTTTCTGTTAATACCGAGAGGCTGTGTAAGTTTAACTTCAACATAGATGTGTAAACAGGAGACACACTGATTTTTCTGTTAATACCGAGAAGCTGTGTAAGTTTCAATTCAACATAGATGTGTAAACAGGAGACACACTGACCTTTCCGTTAATACCCAGAGACTGTGTAAATTTGAATTCAACATAGATGTGTAAACAGGAGACACACTGACCTTTCTGTTAATACCGAGAAGCTGTGTAAGTTTAACTTCAACATAGATGTGTAAACAGGAGACACACTGACCTTTCCGTTAATACCAAGAGACTGTGTAAGTTTGAATTCAACATAGATGTGTAAACAGGAGACACACTGACCTTTCCGTTAATACCAAGAGACTGTGTAAGTTTGAATTCAACATAGATGTTTAAACAGGAGACACACTGACCTTTCCGTCAATACCAAGAGACTGTGTAAGTTTGAATTCAACATAGATGTGTAAACAGGGACACACTGACCTTTCCGTCAATACCAAGAGACTGTGTAAGTTTGAATTCAACATAGATGTGTAAACAGGAGACACACTGACCTTTCCGTTAATACCAAGAGACTGAGTAAGTTTGAATTCAACATAGATGTGTGAACAGGAGACACACTGACCTTTCTGTTAATACCGAGAGGCTGTGTAAGTTTGAATTCAACATAGATGTGTAAACAGGAGACACACTGACCTTGCGTCAATACCAAGAGACTGTGTAAGTTTGAATTCAACATAGATGTGTAAACAGGAGACACACTGACCTTTCCGTTAATAACGAGAGACTGTGTAAGTTTGAATTCAACATAGATGTGTAAACAGGAGACACACTGACCTTTCCGTTAATAACGAGAGACTGTGTAAGTTTAATTCAACATAGATGTGTAAACAGGAGACACACTGACCTTTCTGTTAATACCGAGAGGCTGTGTAAGTTTAACTTCAACATAGATGTGTAAACAGGAGACACACTGACCTTTCCGTTAATACCAAGAGACTGTGTAAGTTTGAATTCAACATAGATGTGTAAACAGGGACACACTGACCTTTCCGTCAATACCAAGAGACTGTGTAAGTTTGAATTCAACATAGATGTGTAAACAGGAGACACACTGACCTTTCCGTTAATACCAAGAGACTGTGTAAGTTTGAATTCAACATAGATGTGTAAACAGGAGACACACTGACCTTTCCGTTAATACTAAGAAACTGTGTAAGTTTGAATTCAACATAGATGTTTAAACAGGAGACACACTGACCTTTCCGTTAATACCAAGAGACTGAGTAAGTTTGAATTCAACATAGATGTGTGAACAGGAGACACACTGACCTTTCTGTTATTACCGAGAGGCTGTGTAAGTTTGAATTCAACATAGATGTGTAAACAGGAGACACACTGACCTTTCCGTCAATACCAAGAGACTGTGTAAGTTTGAATTCAACATAGATGTGTAAACAGGGACACACTGACCTTTCCGTTAATACCAAGAGACTGTGTAAGTTTGAATTCAACATAGATGTGTAAACAGGAGACACACTGACCTTTCTGTTAATAACGAGAGACTGTGTAAGTTTGAATTCAACATAGATGTGTAAACAGGAGACACACTGACCTTTCCGTTAATACCGAGAGGCTGTGTAAGTTTGAATTCAACATAGATGTGTAAACAGGAGACACACTGACCTTTCTGTTAATAACGAGAGGCTGTGTAAGTTTAAATTCAACATAGATGTGTAAACAGGAGACACACTGACCTTTCCGTTAATACCAAGAGACTGTGTAAGTTCGAATTCAACATAGTTGTTTAAATAGGAGACACACTGACCTTTCCGTTAATAACGAGAGGCTGTGTAAGTTTGATTTCAACATAGATTTGTAAACAGGAGACACACTTTAACTCTTTCACAAACACGTTTATAATAAGATAAAGTAGTTCATTTTGCCAGATTTATTTTTGTTTTAATATTCTATTGTGTATCTTAAGCTTGAAACTAGTAAACTTTGAAAGGTTTCATGATGGTACAAAATAACAAACTAACAAGTGGTCAGTAATACAGAGATACATGATCAAACATGTTACAGAGTGTGTTAAGTACAGACAGGAGGTTCAAAGAAAGGTTTCATGGTTTGTAATATTCAGACAAAAGGTAAAACAAAGGATTATCTTATGTACAGACGAGAGGATCATATGTTGTAGAGTTTGTTATGTACAGAGGAAGAGAATCATATGTTGTAGAGTTTGTTATGTACAGACACGAGAATCATATGTTGTAGAGTTTGTTATGTACAGACAAGATAATCATATGTTGTAGAGTTTGTTATGTACAGACAAGAGAATCATATGTTGTAGAGTTTGTTATGTACAGACAAGAGAATCATATGTTGTAGAGTTTGTTATGTACAGACAAGAGGATCATATGTTGTAGAGTTTGTTATGTACAGACAAGAGAATCATATGTTGTAGAGTTTGTTATTACAGACAAGATAATCATATGTTGTAGAGTTTGTTATGTACAGACAAGATAATCATATGTTGTAGAGTTTGTTATGTACAGACAAGAGAATCATATGTTGTAGAGTTTGTTATGTACAGACAAGAGAATCATATGTTGTAGAGTTTGTTATGTACAGACAAGAGGATCATATGTTGTAGAGTTTGTTATGTACAGACAAGAGGATCATATGTTGTAGAGTTTGTTATGTACAGACAAGAGGATCATATGTTGTAGAGTTTGTTATGTACAGACAAGAGAATCATATGTTGTAGAGTTTGTTATGTACAGACAAGAGGATCATATGTTGTAGAGTTTGTTATGTACAGACAAGAGGATCATATGTTGTAGAGTTTGTTATGTACAGACAAGAGAATCATATGTTGTAGAGTTTGTTATGTACAGACAAGAGGATCATATGTTTGTAGAGTTTGTTATGTACAGACAAGAGGATCATATGTTGTAGAGTTTGTTATGTACAGACAAGAGAATCATATGTTGTAGAGTTTGTTATGTACAGACAAGAGGATCATATGTTGTAGAGTTTTATGTACAGACAAGAGAATCATATGTTGTAGAGTTTGCTATGTACAGGCAAAGGTTATAGAGTGTGTTATTTACAGACGAAGGTTATACCGTGTTTCTCCGATAATAAGACCTACCCATAAAATAAGACCTAGTGTGATTTTTGGGGATAGTTTTAATATAAGCCCTACCCTTAAAATAAGCCCTAGTTAAGAGTGGCAGGAAGAGGAAAGAAATAAAAAAAATTTAATTTATTAATTAGTTTAATAGTTAGTTAATTAGTTTGTTTAAGTATTAATCAGTTAGTTTAATAGTTTAATAATAGTTTATTTTAAATTGTTAGTTTAATAGTTTTACTTTGTAACTTCATTTTTTTAATATATCAAAATAAGACATCCCCCGAAAATAAGCCCTAGTGTCATATTTTGGAGTGAAAATTAATATAAGCCCTGTCTTATTTTCGGAGAAACACGGTAGAGTGTGTTATTTATATATAAAGAATCAAACAAAAGTTATAGAGTTTGATGCATACACGTAATCGTATAAGTGTATAATTGTTTCATTACTAAAACTGTTATATTCTCGAGTGAATGTGGTTTACAACATAGCAACCGGAAGCGGAAGTTGATTTCAGTCCAGAAAAGTAAGATATTCAAATGAAATAAAAGATTACCATCAAAATTATGTGATACAAAAATATCTGATAAGAAACACAAAGAATGGAAAGTATATACAGTTGGGCTTCAGTGTTTGATGTGTTTTGTTTCATGGAATATGTAGGAATATGTTTATATACAGGGAAAACAAGACGTGTTATTAATGTGGTGCATATATACTGAAACCAAGACGTGTTATTAAAGTGGTATATATATATGTATATACACTGAAACCAAGACGTGTTATTAAAGTGGTATATATATATATACTGGAAACAAGACGAATTATTAAAGTGGTATATATATATATATATATACTGGAAACAAGACGAATTATTAAAGTGGTGTATATATACTGATAACAAGACGAATTATTAAAGTGATGTATATCTATTGAAAACAAGACATGTTATTAAAGTGGTGTATTTCTACTGAAAACAAGACATCTTATTAAAGTGGTGTATATATACTGAAAACAAGACGTCTCATTTAAGTGATGTATATCTACTGAAAACAAGACATGTTATTAAAGTGGTGTATATCTACTGAAAACAAGACGTCTTATTTAAGTGATGTATATCTACTGAAAACAGGACATTTGTTATTAAAGTGATGTATATCTACTGAAAACAGGACATGTTATTAAAGTGGTGTATATCTAATGTAAACAAGACATGTTATTAAAGTGGTGTATATCTACTGAAAACAAGACATTTGTTATTTAAGTGATGTATATCTACTGAAAACAAGACGTTATTAAAGTGGTGTATATCTAATGTAAACAAGACGTCTTATTTAAGTGGTATATATCTACTGAAAACAAGACGTCTTATTTAAGTGGTGTATATCTACTGAAAACAAGACGTCTTATTTAAGTGGTGTATATCTACTGAAAACAAGACGTCTTATTTAAGTGGTATATATCTACTGAAAACAAGACGTCTTATTTAAGTGGTGTATATCTACTGAAAACAAGACGTCTTAGTTAAGTGGTGTATATGTACTGAAAACAAGACGTCTTATTTAAGTGGTGTATATCTACTGAAAACAAGATAGGACAACCACTCGGTTTCCACCATCTACATAGTTCACTGATAACCAGATATCGTGATTAACTTTTATAAGGTGCACACAACTGAATGGTTTTAAGTCTGGGTTCAGCTGCATATCACAGGTATCGTTCCACGATATGCATGAAAAATCTAAAGCTGTAGACTTTATGATTTGATAGTTAATTAAATACAACTTGTTTCGTGGATATATCTGTAAGTTTCAGTCGTTTCTGCTATTATGACTTACGTGCCATTCTACGTTCAGTTTACAACCATTTATGCCCCACCTGCCATTCTACGTTCAGTTTACAACCATTTATACCCCACCTGCCATTCTACGTTCAGTTTACAACCGTATATACCCCACCTGCCATTCTACGTTCAGTTTACAACCATTTATACCCCACCTGCCATTCTACGTTCAGTTTACAACCATTTATACCTTTAAATAAAGTTTTCAATAACTAAAGTTTAAAAACTTTATTTTTTTAATTACAGCCAATATTACTTTTACCTTAAGGAGGTATTATAGTTGACAGTATTAACCAACATATCAATCGGATCAAGAAACGTAACCAACAAACACACAATTTACAACCAACCTAGTCCATGGTCGGATCAAGAAATATAATCAACAAATTACGTAACCAATTCTATAGCACAATTAAAATGAAAATGTAATGACTTACAGTAATTGAAACTATTCACTGATATTTATATTAAGGTTTATAGGGTAGTAAGAAAATAGGTTTTTATTATAAAATAGCGTAATTTTAACATTTCATAGTGTTGTTTACTGTTTCCTTATCTGGAGAGTTTTGAACTTTGTCGTATGTTATCTATATTTCCATTGTACTTTGGCAAAACCCTTGTGCTCTGCTTCGTAAAACGTTTCGACAGATATATTTATTTGACTAGTTTTTGGTCAAGTGTTTAATTTCGAAGAGTATGTAAAGTAATCCACAATAAAGTACCTAATTTATAATTATACATGATGCGAAACTTCTGTTTCTAACAGAAAAGGACGAGAAATTGACTACACGCGTGTATTGTTTCGTTACTATGGGTTTCAACCTTAATTTATGTCTGATTTTCCTGGTTATTTCAACATATGTTAATTTTATGTCAATTATCGTTGTACTTGAAAATGTAAAATGTTCTGTTCCGGTTTTTATAGACGACATCTTAGACAACATGTTCCGGTTTTTATAGACGACATCTTAGACAACATGTTCCGGTTTTTATAGACGACATCTTAGACAACATGTTCCGGTTTTTATAGACGACATCTTAGACAACATGTTCTGGTTTTATAGACAACATCTTAGACAACATGTTCCGGTTTTATAGACAACATCTTAGACAACATGTTCCGGTTTTTTATAGACGACATCTTAGACAACATGTTCCGGTTTTTTTATAGACGACATCTCAGACAACATCTATCTATGTATATAATATATGTTCAAAAGTACCAAAACTATAACTAATTTGCGACAGTAAAAATGAAATTTGTGCTACACAAATATTAGCAACACATTAATTACAGTATTTTAAGTTTCATTGTGTCCAAATTATATCGAGGTGTAATCCAACTTCAATAGATATTCTAGTAGAGATAAATCTTTCACATAAATAATTTAAAAAAAAACAGCGTTGAAACTTCTATACCATAACATTTCCTATAATAGTTATAATGTAGGCTGGTAAGGACGTAAGGAGTCTTATAGAGTGAAAGAAAAGGCTTATTACGTACCATCTAGATCTAATGAGAAGAATTATATATATGTCTCACATCACTCTTTGATGAATTGTCTATATTTTCAGACCTTTAGAAATAATTGAAATTCTCTCTTAAGTTTTGTTAGTAAATCCTAAATCAATATTACTAGTTCAGATCCACTCAACTATAAAATTACTTTTCGAGACTTCCTTCTCAACTTCTAGCTGCATTTGTTTGTAACAAAGCAGATTTTTCCTAACAGAATAGAGATTAAATTCTTCTGTAATACCAGTCGGTTTCTAAGGTTTACCTTTATGATGCTCAAATAAATTTTCTTGGGAGATAAATTGTTTTATTTTCTTCTCGGTTTCTTTTTGTTTAATCTTGTTTGAAACACTCGACGTCTTTAAGAAAACAATTCTCAGATATTCAAGATTTTGAACATATAGGAACACAAATTTACAACCACGTTATATTTTTACATTCAGACAAATTTACGCCTGAATTTCTAGAGTCTGAAGACCACAGGCAGTAAAGTCGTCTCAACCAAGATGTGATTTAACACCTATATCATTAGATAAATAGTATAATAAAAATGGCCCGGAATGCCAAGCGCGTTAAGGCGTGCGACTCGTAATCTGAGGGTCGCGGGTTCGCATCCCCATCGCGCCAAACATGCTCGCCCTTTCAGCCGTCGGGGCGTTATAATGTGACGGTTAATCCCACTATTCGTTGGTAAAAGAATAGCCCAAGAATTGGTTAACAGTAGTTATCCATTTCAATACGGGTTTTAACTTATTTTATAACTTTATTAGGTAATAGGCTGTCTAATTCCTGTTTGTAATTTTGCCAATCTGCTTTTCTGTAATTAAATTTTTCTTTCCTAAATGTTATATGTTTATGGGGTCGAGATCAAAGACACAATATGTTGGAAGGTGATCACTGTCAACATCTTGAAATTTTATTATTTTCTGGCTCAGATTATCTGTACACATACACAGGTCTAGTATGTCATTGGAGTTAGTGGCATACTCTGTACGTGTAGGGGTGGTATCATTTAATAAAACTATATTGTTATCATCTATGAATTGTAATAGACTTCTACCATTGTAGTTTGAGCTCCGGCATCCAAAGGTAACATTTTTACTATTTAAGTCACCCATAACTATGGAGATTTGGTTGTGGGAAAAGATGTTGCTAAGTAATGCTATATCTAGTTGTTTATTAGGTGAGCAGTAAATTCCTGCTACAGTTACAGTTACAGGATATCGACACTAACATGTTCGTTGTTACTGTTCAATATCCACAGTAACATGTTCGTTGTTACTGCTCAATATCGACAGTAACATGTTCGTTGTTACTGTTCAATATCGACAGTAACATGTTCGTTGTTACTGCTCAATATCGACAGTAACATGTTCGTTGTTACTGCTCAATATCGACAGTAACATGTTCGTTGTTACTGCTCAATTCAATTTCTGTTACTGATAGTTCCACTTTGTAGAGAAGCATAATGCTTCTGTTTTCATCATTCTTATTTATTCTGTCTTTCCTTATTGTTGAATAATTTGGTATTTTAAATCTCTTGTTATTGTATATTAGAGTTTCGCATACTATTATAATGTGGGGGTTAGTTTCTTGTATTAGGTCTTCGATCTCATGTTTCTTGGAAGCTATTGCACCTCAGATGTTGATATACACTACTGTGAACATTGTGCTGTGAGCATGTAACCAGTAAGTGTTGATATTATGTATGGTATGTGTGGTGTGATGTTGATATATACTACTGTGAACATTGTGCTGCGAACATGTAACCACTAAGTGTTGATATTATGTAGGGTATGTGTGGTGTGATGTTGATATATACTACTGTGAACATTAGGCTGTGAGCATGTAACCAGTAAGTGTTGATATTATGTAGGGTATGTGTGGTGTGATGTTGATATATACTACTGTGAACATTATGTTGTGAACATGTAACCAGTAAGTGTTGATATTATGTATGGTATGTGTGGTGTGATGTTGATATATACTACTGTGAACATTATGTTGTGAACATGTAACCAGTAAGTGTTGATATTATGTATGGTATGTGTGGTGTGATGTTGATATATACTACCGTGGACATTGTGCTGCGAACATGTAATCAGTTAGTGTTGTTATTATGTAGGGTATGTGTCGTGTGATGTTGATATATACTACTGTGAACATTAGGCTGTGAGCATGTAACCAGTAAGTGTTGATATTATGTAGGGTATGTGTGGTGTGATGTTCATATATACTACTGTGAACATTGTATTGTGAGCATGTAACCAGTAAGTGTTGACATTATGTAGGGTATGTGTGGTGTGATGTTGATATACACTACTGTGAACATTATGTTGTGAACATGTATCCAATAAGTGTTGATATTATGTAGGGTATGTGTGGTGTGATGTTGATATACACTACTGTGAACATTATGTTGTGAACATGTATCCAATAAGTGTTGATATTATGTAGGGTATGTGTGGTGTGATGTTGATATATACTACTGTGAACATTATGTTGTGAACATGTAACCAGTAAGTGTTGATATTATGTAGGGTATGTGTGGTGTGATGTTGATATATACTACCGTGGACATTGTGCTGCGAACATGTAACCAGTTAGTGTTGTTATTATGTAGGGTATGTGTCGTGTGATGTTGATATATACTACTGTGAACATTGTGTTGTGAGCATGTAACCAGTAAGTGTTGATATTATGTAGGGTATGTGTGGTGTGATGTTGATATATACTACTGTGAACATTGTGCTGTAAGCATGTAACGAGTAAGTGTTGTTATTATGTAGGATATGTGTGGTGTGATGTTGATATATACTACTGTGAACATAGTGCTGTGAGCATGTAACCAGTAAGTGTTGATATTATGTAGGGTGTGTGGGGTGTGATGTTGATATATACTACCGTGAATATTGTGCTACGAACATGTAACCAGTAAGTGTTGATATTATGTAGGGTATGTGTGGTGTGATGTTGATATATACTACTGTGAACATTATGCTGTGAGCATGTAACCAGTAAGTGTTGATATTATGTAGGGTATGTGTGGTGTGATGTTGATATATATTACCGTGTACATTGTGCTGCGAACATGTTACCAGTTAGTGTTGTTATTATGTAGGGTATGTGTGGTGTGATGTTGATATATACCACTGTGAACATTTTGCTGTAAGCATGTAACCAGTAAGTGTTAATATTATGTAGGGTATGTGTGGTGTGATGTTGATATATACTACTGTGAACATGTAACCAGTAAGTGTTGATATTATGTAGGGTATGTGTGGTGTGATGTTGATATATACTACTGTGAACATTGTGCTGTGAGCATGTATCCAGTAAGTGTTCATATTATTTAGGGTATGTGTGGTGTGATGTTGATATATACTACTGTGAACATTGTGCTGTGAGCATGCAACCAGTAAGTGTTGATATTATGTAGGGTATGTGTGGTGTGATGTTGATATACACTACTGTGAACATTATGTTGTAAACATGTATCCAATAAGTGTTGATATTATGTAGGGTATGTGTGGTGTGATCTTGATATATACAACTGTGAACATCATGTTGTGAATATGTAACCAGTCAGTGTTGATATTATGTAGGGTATGTGTGGTGTGATGTTGATATATACTACTGTGAACATTATGTTGTGAACATGTAACCAGTAAGTGTTGATATTATGTAGGGTATGTGTGGTGTGATGTTGATATATACTACTGTGAACATTGTGCTGTGAACATGTAACCAGTAAGTCTTGATATTATGTAGGGTGATGTTGATATATACTACTGTGAACATTAGGCTGTGAGCATGTAACCAGTAAGTGTTGATATTATGTAGGGTATGTGTGGTGTGATGTTGATATATACTACTGTAAACATGTAACCAGTAAGTGTTGATATTATGTAGGGTATGGGTGGTGTGATATTCATATATACTACTGTGAACATTGTGCTGTGAGCATGTATCCAGTAAGTGTTGATATTATGTAGGGTATGTGTGGTGTGATGTTGATATATACTACCGTGGACATTGTGCTGCGAACATGTAACCAGTTAGTGTTGTTATTATGTGGGGTGTGTGTCGTGTGAGGTTGATATATACTACTGTGAACATTGTGTTGTGAGCATGTAACCAGTAAGTGTCGATATTATGTAGGGTATGTGTGGTGTGATGTTGATATATACTACTGTGAACATTGTGCTGTAAGCATGTAACCAGTAAGTGTTGTTATTATGTAGGATATGTGTGGTGTGATGTTGATATATACTACTGTGAACATTGTGCTGTGAGCATGTAACCAGTAAGTGTTGATATTATGTAGTGTATGTGTGGTGTGATGTTGATATATACTACTGTGAACATTGTGCTGTGAGCATGTAACCAGTTAGTGTTGATATTATGTAGGGTGTGTGGGGTATGATGTTGATATATACTACTGTGAACATTGTGCTGTGAGCATGTAACCAGTTAGTGTTGATATTATGTAGGGTGTGTGGGGTGTGATGTTGATATATACTACTGTCAACATTGTGCTGTAAGCATGTAACTAGTAAGTGTTGATATTATGTAGGGTATGTGTGGGTGTGATGTTGATATATACTACTGTGAACATTATGCTGTGAGCATGTAACCAGTAAGTGTTGATATTATGTAGGGTATGTGTGGTTTGATGTTGATATATACTACCGTGTACATTGTGCTGCGAACATGTAACCAGTAAGTGTTGATATTATGTAGGGCATAACGTAGTGTGATGTTGATATATACTACTGTGAACATTGTGTTGTGAGCATGTAACCAGTAAGTGTTGATATTATGTAGGGTATGTGTGGTGTGATGTTGATATATACTACTGTGAACATTGTGCTGTAAGCATGCTAAACCAGTAAGTGTTGTTATTATGTAGGATATGTGTGGTGTGATGTTGATATATACTACTGTGAACATTGTTCTGTGAGCATGTAACCAGTAAGTGTTGATATTATGTAGGGTATGTGTGGTGTGATGTTGATATATACTACTGTGAACATTGTGCTGTGAGCATGTAACCAGTAAGTGTTGATATTATGTAGGATATGTGTGGTGTGATGTTGATATATACTACTGTGAATATTGTGCTGTGAGCATGTAACCAGTAAGTGTTTATATTATGTAGGGTATGTGTGGTGTGATGTTGATATATACTACTGTGAACATTGTGCTGTGAGCATGTAACCAGTTAGTGTTGATATTATGTAGGGTGTGTGGGGTGTGATGTTGATATATACTACTGTGAACATTGTGCTGTGAGCATGTAACCAGTTAGTGTTGATATTATGTAGGGGTGTGTGGGTGTGATGTTGATATATATACTACCGTGAACATTGTGCTGCGAAATGTAACCAGTAAGTTTTGATATTATGTAGGGTATGTGTTGTGATTTTGATATATACTACTGTGAACATTGTGTTGTGAGCATGTAACCAGTTAGTGTTGATATTATGTAGGGTATGTGTGGTGTGATGTTGATATATACCATTCTGAACATTGTGCTGTAAGCATGTAACCAGTAAGTGTTGATATTATGTAGGGTATGTGTGGTGTGATGTTGATATATACTACTGTGAACATGTAACCAGTAAGTGTTGATATTATGTAGGGTATGTGTGGTGTGATGTTGATATATACTACTGTGAACATTGTGCTGTGAGCATGTAACCAGTTAGTGTTGATATTATGTAGGGTGTGTGGGGTGTGATGTTGATATATACTACTGTGAACATTGTGCTGTGAGCATGTAACCAGTTAGTGTTGATATTATGTAGGGTGTGTGGGGTGTGGTGTTGATATATACTACCGTGAACATTGTGCTGCGAACATGTAACCAGTAAGTGTTGATATTATGTAGGGTATGTGTTGTGATTTTGATATATACTACTGTGAACATTGTGTTGTGAGCATGTAACCAGTTAGTGTTGATATTATGTAGGGTATGTGTGGTGTGATGTTGATATATACCACTCTGAACATTGTGCTGTAAGCATGTAACCAGTAAGTGTTGATATTATGTAGGGTATGTGTGGTGTGATGTTGATATATACTACTGTGAACATGTAACCAGTAAGTGTTGATATTATGTAGGGTATGTGTGGTGTGATGTTGATATATACTACTGTGAACATTGTGCTGTGAGCATGTATCCAGTAAGTGTTGATATTATGTAGGGTATGTGTGGTGTGATGTTGATATATATTACTGTGAACATTGTGCTGTGAGTATGTAACCAGTAAGTGTTGATATTATGTAGGGTATGTGTGTGGTGTGATGTTGATATATACAACTGTGAACATGTAACCAGTAAGTGTTGATATTATGTAGGGTATGTGTGGTGTGATGTTGATATATACTACTGTCAACATTGTGCTGTGAGCATGTAACCAGTAAGTGTTGATATTATGTAGGATATGTGTGGTGTGATGTTGATATATACTACTGTGAATATTGTGCTGTGAGCATGTAACCAGTAAGTGTTTATATTATGTAGGGTATGTGTGGTGTGATGTTGATATATACTACTGTGAACATTTTGCTGTGAGCATGTAACCAGTTAGTGTTGATATTATGTAGGGTGTGTGGGGTGTGATGTTGATATATACTACTGTGAACATTGTGCTGTGAGCATGTAACCAGTTAGTGTTGATATTATGTAGGGTGTGTGGGGTGTGATGTTGATATATACTACCGTGAACATTGTGCTGCGAAAATGTAACCAGTAAGTTTTGATATTATGTAGGGTATGTGTTGTGATTTTGATATATACTACTGTGAACATTGTGTTGTGAGCATGTAACCAGTTAGTGTTGATATTATGTAGGGTATGTGTGGTGTGATGTTGATATATACCATTCTGAACATTGTGCTGTAAGCATGTAACCAGTAAGTGTTGATATTATGTAGGGTATGTGTGGTGTGATGTTGATATATACTACTGTGAACATGTAACGAGTAAGTGTTGATATTATGTAGGGTATGTGTGGTGTGATGTTGATATATACTACTGTGAACATTGTGCTGTGAGCATGTAACCAGTTAGTGTTGATATTATGTAGGGTGTGTGGGGTGTGATGTTGATATATACTACTGTGAACATTGTGCTGTGAGCATGTAACCAGTTAGTGTTGATATTATGTAGGGTGTGTGGTGTGATGTTGATATATACTACTGTGAACATTATGTTGTGAACATGTAACCAGTAAGTGTTGATATTATGTAGGGTATGTGTGGTGTGATGTTGATATATACTACTGTGAACATTGTGCTGTGAACATGTAACCAGTAAGTCTTGATATTATGTAGGGTGATGTTGATATATACTACTGTGAACATTAGGCTGTGAGCATGTAACCAGTAAGTGTTGATATTATGTAGGGTATGTGTGGTGTGATGTTGATATATACTACTGTAAACATGTAACCAGTAAGTGTTGATATTATGTAGGGTATGGGTGGTGTGATATTCATATATACTACTGTGAACATTGTGCTGTGAGCATGTATCCAGTAAGTGTTGATATTATGCAGGGTATGTGTGGTGTGTGATGTTGATATATACTACCGTGGACATTGTGCTGCGAACATGTAACCAGTTAGTGTTGTTATTATGTGGGGTGTGTGTGTCGTGTGAGGTTGATATATACTACTGTGAACATTGTGTTGTGAGCATGTAACCAGTAAGTGTCGATATTATGTAGGGTATGTGTGGTGTGATGTTGATATATACTACTGTGAACATTGTGCTGTAAGCATGTAACCAGTAAGTGTTGTTATTATGTAGGATATGTGTGGTGTGATGTTGATATATACTACTGTGAACATTGTGCTGTGAGCATGTAACCAGTAAGTGTTGATATTATGTAGTGTATGTGTGGTGTGATGTTGATATATACTACTGTGAACATTGTGCTGTGAGCATGTAACCAGTTAGTGTTGATATTATGTAGGGTGTGTGGGGTATGATGTTGATATATACTACTGTGAACATTGTGCTGTGAGCATGTAACCAGTTAGTGTTGATATTATGTAGGGTGTGTGGGGTGTGATGTTGATATATACTACTGTCAACATTGTGCTGTAAGCATGTAACTAGTAAGTGTTGATATTATGTAGGGTATGTGTGGTGTGATGTTGATATATACTACTGTGAACATTATGCTGTGAGCATGTAACCAGTAAGTGTTGATATTATGTAGGGTATGTGTGGTTTGATGTTGATATATACTACCGTGTACATTGTGCTGCGAACATGTAACCAGTAAGTGTTGATATTATGTAGGGCATAACGTAGTGTGATGTTGATATATACTACTGTGAACATTGTGTTGTGAGCATGTAACCAGTAAGTGTTGATATTATGTAGGGTATGTGTGGTGTGATGTTGATATATACTACTGTGAACATTGTGCTGTAAGCATGTAACCAGTAAGTGTTGTTATTATGTAGGATATGTGTGGTGTGATGTTGATATATACTACTGTGAACATTGTTCTGTGAGCATGTAACCAGTAAGTGTTGATATTATGTAGGGTATGTGTGGTGTGATGTTGATATATACTACTGTGAACATTGTGCTGTGAGCATGTAACCAGTAAGTGTTGATATTATGTAGGATATGTGTGGTGTGATGTTGATATATACCACTGTGAATATTGTGCTGTGAGCATGCAACCAGTAAGTGTTTATATTATGTAGGGTATGTGTGGTGTGATGTTGATATATACTACTGTGAACATTGTGCTGTGAGCATGTAACCAGTTAGTGTTGATATTATGTAGGGTGTGTGGGGTGTGATGTTGATATATACTACTGTGAACATTGTGCTGTGAGCATGTAACCAGTTAGTGTTGATATTATGTAGGGTGTGTGGGGTGTGATGTTGATATATACTACCGTGAACATTGTGCTGCGAAAATGTAACCAGTAAGTTTTGATATTATGTAGGGTATGTGTTGTGATTTTGATATATACTACTGTGAACATTGTGTTGTGAGCATGTAACCAGTTAGTGTTGATATTATGTAGGGTATGTGTGGTGTGATGTTGATATATACCATTCTGAACATTGTGCTGTAAGCATGTAACCAGTAAGTGTTGATATTATGTAGGGTATGTGTGGTGTGATGTTGATATATACTACTGTGAACATGTAACCAGTAAGTGTTGATATTATGTAGGGTATGTGTGGTGTGATGTTGATATATACCACTGTGAACATTGTGCTGTGAGCATGTAACCAGTTAGTGTTGATATTATGTAGGGTGTGTGGGGTGTGATGTTGATATATACTACTGTGAACATTGTGCTGTGAGCATGTAACCAGTTAGTGTTGATATTATGTAGGGTGTGTGGGGTGTGATGTTGATATATACTACCGTGAACATTGTGCTGCGAACATGTAACCAGTAAGTGTTGATATTATGTAGGGTATGTGTTGTGATTTTGATATATACCACCGTGAACATTGTGTTGTGAGCATGTAAACCAGTTAGTGTTGATATTATGTAGGGTATGTGTGGTGTGATGTTGATATATACCACTCTGAACATTGTGCTGTAAGCATGTAACCAGTAAGTGTTGATATTATGTAGGGTATGTGTGGTGTGATGTTGATATATACTACTGTGAACATGTAACCAGTAAGTGTTGATATTATGTAGGGTATGTGTGGTGTGATGTTGATATATACTACTGTGAACATTGTGCTGTGAGCATGTATCCAGTAAGTGTTGATATTATGTAGGGTATGTGTGGTGTGATGTTGATATATATTACTGTGAACATTGTGCTGTGAGTATGTAACCAGTAAGTGTTGATATTATGTAGGGTATGTGTGGTGTGATGTTGATATATACAACTGTGAACATGTAACCAGTAAGTGTTGATATTATGTAGGGTATGTGTGGTGTGATGTTGATATATACCACTGTCAACATTGTGCTGTGAGCATGTAACCAGTAAGTGTTGATATTATGTAGGATATGTGTGGTGTGATGTTGATATATACTACTGTGAATATTGTGCTGTGAGCATGTAACCAGTAAGTGTTTATATTATGTAGGGTATGTGTGGTGTGATGTTGATATATACTACTGTGAACATTTTGCTGTGAGCATGTAACCAGTTAGTGTTGATATTATGTAGGGTGTGTGGGGTGTGATGTTGATATATACTACTGTGAACATTGTGCTGTGAGCATGTAACCAGTTAGTGTTGATATTATGTAGGGTGTGTGGGGTGTGATGTTGATATATACTACCGTGAACATTGTGCTGCGAAAATGTAACCAGTAAGTTTTGATATTATGTAGGGTATGTGTTGTGATTTTGATATATACTACTGTGAACATTGTGTTGTGAGCATGTAACCAGTTAGTGTTGATATTATGTAGGGTATGTGTGGTGTGATGTTGATATATACCATTCTGAACATTGTGCTGTAAGCATGTAACCAGTAAGTGTTGATATTATGTAGGGTATGTGTGGTGTGATGTTGATATATACTACTGTGAACATGTAACGAGTAAGTGTTGATATTATGTAGGGTATGTGTGGTGTGATGTTGATATATACTACTGTGAACATTGTGCTGTGAGCATGTAACCAGTTAGTGTTGATATTATGTAGGGTGTGTGGGGTGTGATGTTGATATATACCACTGTGAACATTGTGCTGTGAGCATGTAACCAGTTAGTGTTGATATTATGTAGGGTGTGTGGGGTGTGATGTTGATATATACTACCGTGAACATTGTGCTGCGAACATGTAACCAGTAAGTGTTGATATTATGTAGGGTATGTGTTGTGATTTTGATATATACTACTGTGAACATTGTGTTGTGAGCATGTAACCAGTTAGTGTTGATATTATGTAGGGTATGTGTGGTGTGATGTTGATATATACCACTCTGAACATTGTGCTGTAAGCATGTAACCAGTAAGTGTTGATATTATGTAGGGTATGTGTGGTGTGATGTTGATATATACTACTGTGAACATGTAACCAGTAAGTGTTGATATTATGTAGGGTATGTGTGGTGTGATGTTGATATATACTACTGTGAACATTGTGCTGTGAGCATGCATCCAGTAAGTGTTGATATTATGTAGGGTATGTGTGGTGTGATGTTGATATATATTACTGTGAACATTGTGCTGTGAGTATGTAACCAGTAAGTGTTGATATTATGTAGGGTATGTGTGGTGTGATGTTGATATATACAACTGTGAACATTATGTTGTGAACATGTAACCAGTAAGTGTTGATATTATGTAGGGTATGTGTGGTGTGATGTTGATATATACTACTGTGAAGAATGTGCTGCGAACATGTAACCAGTAAGTGTTGATATTATGTAGGGCATAACGTGGTGTGATGTTGATATATAATACTGTGAACATTGTGTTGTGAGCATTAACCAGTTAGTGTTGATATTATGTAGGGTATGTGTGGTGTGGTGTTGATATATACCACTGTGAACATTGTGCTGTGAACATGTAACCAGTTAGTGTTGATATTATGCAGGGTATGTGTGGTGTGATGTTGATATATACTACTGTCAACATTGTGCTGTAAGCATGTAACCAGTAAGTGTTGATATTATGTAGTGTATGTGTGGTGTGATGTTGATATATACTACTGTGAACATTATGCTGTGAGCATGTAACCAGTAAGTGTTGATATTATGTAGGGTATGTGTGGTGTGATGTTGATATATACTACCGTGTACATTGTGCTGCGAACATGTTACCAGTTAGTGTTGTTATTATGTAGGGTATGTGTGGTGTGATGTTGATATATACCTCTGTGAACATTGTGCTGTAAGCATGTAACCAGTAAGTGTTGATATTATGTAGGGTGTGTGGGGTGTGATGTTTATATATACTACTGTGAACATTTTGCTGCAAGCATGTAACCAGTAAGTGTCGATATTATGTAGGGGATGTGTAGTGTGATTTTGATATATACTACTGTGAACATTGTGTTGTGAGCATGTAACCAGTAAGTGTTGATATTATATAGGGTGTGTGGGGTGTGATGTTGATATATACTACTGTGAACATTATGCTGTGAACATTATGCTTTGAACATGTAACCAGTAAGTGTTGATATTATGTAGGGTATGTGTGATGTGA
The DNA here is from genome assembly GCF_004210375.1 of Tachypleus tridentatus. NCBI lineage: Eukaryota > Metazoa > Arthropoda > Merostomata > Xiphosura > Limulidae > Tachypleus > Tachypleus tridentatus. Next base: position 158,851,244 of record NC_134832.1, on the reverse strand, counting down.
TGTGTTTTTTGGAGATATTAATCAGTAATTCGAAGCAGTTGGTTGTTTGGTTCGGTTTTGTGTATTTTGTTACAATTTCTGTAATTATGTTTTTTATTATGGTTGTGAAAAGGCTTGTTTTATCTGGTTTGCTAATATTCGTTTCTTGGAATGTGGTGCTTTTTTCTTGTGGATTTTGTGTTTGTGTTAAGGTATTTTTATCCTGAGTAATAATGTTCTGTTCTTGCTGTTTGTGGGGTTCTTTTCCTTTTAACATTTCTGCATATGTGGTTTTAGTTGTTTTATTAAATTCTGTTCACATGTCTATTTTTGGTAGTCTCTTTGTATTTGGTTGATTCTGTTCTGTTGAGGGTGTTCTTATCTGTTAAATACGTTGTTTTATTTGTTTGTATTTATCACATCGTTTATAGTTGGCTGTGTGGGTTTGACCACAGTTACAACATTTGGGTGTTTCTTTATCTTTTTTACACTGGTTGATATGGTGTTCCCACGCACAGCCGCAGCACCTCGGTGTTGCTAAGCAGGCTGCAGAAACATGTCCATATCTTTGGCATTTGTAACATTGTGTTACTACAATTGCCGGAGTTTTTTGTTGTTTTACTTGGTATTTTTGATACCAAAGCGTTATTGCATTATTTATTAGTTTTAGAATGTTGTAACTGTTGTCTATGTCTATACGTAGAAGATTAGTGGGTTCCTGTGTTTTCTTTGAGATTATTCGCTGTATATTAGTATGTGGAATGCCTTGTTCGTCTAAAGTTTGTGTAATCGATTCAAGGTTTATGGTTTGGTGAACCCTCTTACTACAATGGCTTTAGGCTGCGGCTTACTTCCTGGCAGGAGGATTTTAATTTTGCCTGGTTTGAAAACATCTGCTGGCCACTTTTTTACTAATCTGTTTAGGTCAGCAGCGTCTTGTCCTTGAACAAGGACACCGCCTCTGGGCAGACGCTTGATATTTACAATAGTTACGTGCGGCTTGCAGCGTTTAACCTCTGTCGCAAGTAGGGGTTGGTTGTACTGGCCTGGAATACCTTCTATTATGATTGAGAATTGTGGTGGTGTTTTTGTGCCATATAGTTACTTATTTTTTGTTCTTTCTGTTATGTTTTTCTTTTTGATGTGACTGTAACAAAGCCTTTAGGTTCCTTTTTAGCTATAGTACATAGCGCTAATAATGGTGAACTAGTTAAATTACTTTTCGATTTGCCACCAACAAGACTTGACTTACTTGTTTTCCGTATATCCTGATCGTCCTCGGTACTTTTTCCGTCTGCCATAGTTTGTCCTGGTCTGATTTTAGTCTCCAGGTGAGATCTTGAGCACGGTTCCCGCTCTGCTGTCGGTGATTTCTTCAGGTGTCCGCCGCTGTAGTAGTAGTCTTTGTAGTCAACCACACTGGTAATGTGTTATATATTGTTTCAGCTGTATTAGTTGGGGGAAGCCTATCTATTCAATCTTTCCTTTTTAGCGTTGACAAATTAGCCGTCCCTAATTTAGCAATGTGAGACTAGAGGGAAGGCAGCTAATAACCACCACCCACTGCTAACTCTTAGGCTATTCTTTTACCAATGAATAGTGATTGATCGTTACATTATAACGCTCCCAAAGCTGAAAGGGCGATCATGTTTGGTGTGACGAGATTCAAACCTACGATCCTTAGATTACGAGTTGATCTCCCAAACCACTTGACCATATCAAGGGGAATTCTCTAAGTGTCGCTCTTGTCTCTAGGTTGGATGACGTCAGTATGTGGTTGCGTGCTGCATATATGGTTTCGTATTTTTTAATGAAGTAGTTATATTGTTCATAGAGTCTTGCTATCTGTGTAGCTTTACAAACATTTTTCATTCTTCATCTGATGTAAGCTGCCCTTCTGAAATGGCAGTGTTCATGTTATATAGGGATAGAAAGGATCGCAGTCTAAGTAACAGTCTGTGTCTTTCTAGGACATGGTGGTTTGACGTATGTTACCTGATCATGGGTATTATTACCAAGAATTGAGGCACTTATATCAGAGACTTGGTGCGTGTATTCAAGAACTGGAGAAATTTGTTAAAGAAAGACATCTCTCAAAGTGTCTAGAAATTGTCATCACATAAAGAAATTCATCAAGGTTGAAGCAGATTAACAAAGGGAAGATATTAGTGATACAGTTGTTCATTGAATTCAAAGGTGTTCACAGTAAGTACGAGTTGCGTTAGTTTACACAGGGTTTCAGTGTCTTAAAAAAATTAGAATATCTTATTCAGACAGCGTTTCAAAGTTGGTATCTTCAACCTTCTTTATTGACTGTTTCACTAACATTAAGACGTATATCTTCAACCTTCTTCATTCACATTATGATGTATATCTTCAACTTTCTTCATTAACATTAAGACGTATATCTTCAACTTTCTTCATTAACATTAAGACGTAATCTTCAACTGTCTTTATTAACTGTATCATTAACATTAAGACGTAATCTTCAACTGTCTTTATTAACTGTATCATTAACATTAAGACGTAATCTTCACCTTTCTTTATTAACTGTTTCACTAACATTAAGACGTATATCTTTTTTCATTAACTGTTTCACTAACATTAAGACGTATATCTTTTTTCATTAACTGTTTCACTAACATTAAAACGTATATCTTCAACCTTCTTTATTAACTGTTTCACTAAATTAAGACGTATATCTTCAACCTTCTTTATTAACTGTTTCACTAAATTAAGACGTATATCTTCAACCTTCTTTATTAACTGTTTCACTAAATTAAGACGTATATCTTCAACCTTCTTCATTAAGACGTATATCTTCAACCTTCTTCATTAACTGTTTCACTAACATTAAGACGTATATCGTTTTTCATTAACTGTTTCACTAACACTGAGACGTATTTCTTCATCATTAATTGTCTCTCTAATACTCAGACGTATATATTCAGCATTCTATCGACGGCGAAAATGTAGCGTCTTTAAACCTTAACTTTGTGGAATACCGTAACTCAATGGTTATTTTCAAAACTACTTGTAGTTATTACGAGTTTTATTTTTAATTTCAAACGTAATTTTGTGGAAAACAATTGTGTGAGTGGAGTTTTTCAGTCAACGTCTCATTACTATTAACTATCTCTCTACGATTAATATTTACATTGTATAGTTGGATACAAGGAACATCCAGACAAGAAAACGTTACGTTACTGTAAAATGTGCTGGCCAGATGTCCAGCAAGTGATTTAGATCTCAGAATGTAAGATATATTATAGCCACTATTTACACATCGTTTGTAGAATAGAGACGAATTTACGAACTTTTTCTGAGTCAGTCCACCTATCAAGCTGTGTTTTATGTTGTTCATAATGGCACTTAAGTGTCAAGATAAAAAAAAAAAACAGCGCTATTTCTCTTGAGTGTATGTTTAAATTTACGACTGGCCCAAGTGTTATTTTATCATTATTCAGAAGAAAAAGGCAAATTTCTTCTAAAGAAATCTAGTGCACCTGCTCTTAACTGACGTAATAACATTTTCAGTTATTTATGGGTTGCTAACACTTATTTGGATAGAAGAAAACAGTGTTTTGTTTGACGTGTTATACAAAATCGAAGGAGTGTAATATTCAGTTTTTATGTGTAAGTTTACATGCACAGTTATGTTTTACCATGAGACAACTCTTGATATTACACAGACAGTATAAATCATGCCACAAAATTGTACAAAACTGGAAGCAGATGCCGATTTTCCTGACCGTTAAATACGTACTGGAAAGCAATTTTTTCCTTACTTATTAACTATTAGTGACTGGTTTTTAACAGTTCAAGTCTTGATGAAAAGTACGATACGCTGTTCTGGTTTCATTTTATTTATTTTCAATAAGGCAACGTCGTTTGTTTTTCAGGTTTAGTGTTTAGGTTCTACAATTTAACTGTACATAAGAAGTTTGAAATCAATTCTTCGAATCTTAAAACTACTTTAAAAATCTCAATAAACATATAAATTGATTAAAATACAAAATCGTAACGTATATGTCAGCAGCGAAGTATAGACCAAAGAAATACTTTTATCTAAAATGAATACTTGTGAAGGAGCAATATATTTATATCTTCAACGACTTAACATGAACCTGGTATTGGGTTCCCTGAACGTGAATTTAGAGATGAGACGATCATTAATACAAACACAAAGGAAAGAACATATCTGCAGAATAATATATTATAAAGGACTGTAACTTGTTTTACCTAAGGATGCTACACATAAGGATGATTTCGTTCAGTTTTGTAATTTTCAAACATGACTTTATGTTTGTTTTAGGCTAATGCTCAGTACAGTGTCTGAAAGTAAACTTGAATTTCTCGTTCGAATTACGTGTGGTTGAGTTCTTGTAGATTTTATGGTTGAGCTGTTTGCCGTGTAAAGAAAGAATACTGATATAAATTTATTGTAATGAAACTTCAGCAACAAAAGGTTGTTTTTGTGCTTTTTTTAATTAAGTGAGAATTTCTGAGATGAATCTAAGTTGAAAGATAGTTTGATATAATATAGTAATATTAGAAAATTAATCGTGCGAACACTGGTAGTATATATTAAAATCAATAACCACCAAAAAATACAGCGTATTTAAAGTAACGAGAAAACAGCATAAGATCAAGAATTCTAAGAGGACAGACTGTCTTAGAGGCAGTTTAAGGATTATCTAAAACTACGTACTTTAGTTTGGTTTGTTTTTAATTTCGCGTAAAGCTACACGAGGGATATCTGCTCAAGCCGTCCCTAATTTAGCAGTGTAAAACAATAGGGAAGGCGGCTATTCATCACCACCCACCGCCAACTCTTGGGCTACTCTTTTATCAACTAATAGTGGGATTGATCGTAACATTATAACGCCGCCATGGCTGAAAGGGCGAACATGTTTGGTGTAAAGGGGATTCGAACCCGCGACCCTCGGATTACGAGTCGAACGCCTTAACCCACCTGGCCATGCCGGGCAAAAACTATCTGAACCATACCTGTTATAAAGTAACACTATCCACTGTTTAGTGAATATAGAAGTTATATAGTGTTGTATTTCAGAAATGTTTATCATTGCAGTAAACATTTTCAACCCATGTATATAGAATTACATAGTCTACTATCTGTTAAACTATATTTTATTGACACTTCAGAATAACTAAATAGTGACATCTGGCGATATTTCAAGGTTTCTCAGGCAATTCCCTCTTCATAAGTTATTAACCCTACATCTGTCCAGCTTTTAATAAATGAATTGTAATAAAATTTTCTAGATATTACTATATATAACTGTATATTATTATATATTACTATATATTACTGTAGATTACCGTATATTACTATACATTAATGTATATTGCTCTATATTACTATATGTTACTGTATATTATCACTATATATTATTACTTTATATTACTATATATTATTGTACGTTACCATGTATTACTGTATATTATTACTTTATATTATTGTATACCACTATATATTATTGTGTATTACTCTATATATTGCTATATATTACTGTATATTACTATGTATTACAGTATATTACCATATATTATATAATTATTCTATAAATGAGAAATATTTGAGTGTTGAAATGTGTGTTAGGGAACTTACTTCATAGGTTTGTAATGATACCAGTGTATTATATAATAACTATAGCACACAACACCAAAAGTTTAGGAAATTATTTGAGAAGCGATATTTTCGATTTACCTATTTAGAAACACTACCTTACAAAGAGTTAGTTGATGTTACTCGTGTCTGTTATTTTAATCTTTGTTTGTTTTCTCTAAGTCACAGCCAAACTATCCAAAATAATATAATAAATACAAATACATTTTTCTTTGTGAATGTATTATCGTGATGACGTTTAGAGCACGACTCTCATGTTTTAAATATTGTGTGATAAAACATGTTTTTACTTAGTTCATGGTTTACTAATTCTTTGATAAAACATGTTTTTACTTAGTTCATGGTTTACTAATTCTTTGATAAAACATGTTTTTACTTAGTTCATGGTTTACTCATTCTTTGATAAAACATGTTTTTACTTAGTTCATGGTTTACTCATTCTTTGATAAAACATGTTTTTACTTAGTTCATGGTTTACTCATTCTTTGACAAAACAAGTTTTTTCTTGGTGTAAATTTTACTGATTGTGTAAAAGAACATGTTTTTACTTAGTTCATGGTTTACTCATTCTTTGACAAAACAAGTTTTTTCTTGGTGTAAATTTTACTGATTGTGTAAAAGAACATGTTTTTACTTAGTACATGTTTTACTGATTGTGTAATGGGCCATGTTTTTACTTAGTACATGTTTTACTGATTGTGTAATGGACCTTGTTTTTACTTAGTACATGTTTTACTGATTGTGTAATGGACCTTTTTTTTACTTAGTACATGTTTTACTGATTGTGTAATGGACCATGTTTTTACTTAGTACATGTCTTACTGATTGTGTAATGGACCTTGTTTTTACTTAGTACATGTTTTACTGATTGTGTAATGGACCTTTTTTTTACTTAGTACATGTTTTACTGATTGTGTAATGGACCATGTTTTTACTTAGTACATGTCTTACTGATTGTGTAATGGACCTTGTTTTTACTTAGTACATGTTTTAATGATTGTGTATTGGACCTTGTTTTTACTTAGTACATGTTTTACTGATTGTGTAATAGACCATGTTTTTACTTAGTACATGTTTTACTGATTGTGTAATGGACCATGTTTTTACTTAGTACATGTTTTAATTGTGTAATGGACCATGTTTTTACTTAGTACATGTTTCACTGATTGTGTAATGGGCCTTGTTTTTACTTAGTACATGTTTTACTGATTGTGTAATGGACCTTGTTTTTACTTAGTACATGTTTTACTGATTGTGTAATGGACCATGTTTTTACTTAGTACATGTTTCACTGATTGTGTAATGGGCCTTGTTTTTACTTAGTACATGTTTTACTGATTGTGTAATGTACCTTGTTTTTACTTAGTACATGTCTTACTGATTGTGTAATGGACTTGTTTTTACTTAGTACATGTTTTAATGATTGTGTAATGGACCTTGTTTTTACTTAGTACATGTTTTACTGATTGTGTAATAGACCATGTTTTTACTTAGTACATGTTTTACTGATTGTGTAATGGACCATGTTTTTACTTAGTACATGTTTTAATTGTGTAATGGACCATGTTTTTACTTAGTACATGTTTTAATGATTGTGTAATGTACCTTGTTTTTACTTAGTTCATGGTTTACTAATTCTTTGATAAAACATGTTTTTACTTAGTTCATGGTTTACTCATTCTTTGATAAAACATGTTTTTACTTAGTTCATGGTTTACTCATTCTTTGATAAAACATGTTTTTACTTAGTTCATGGTTTACTCATTCTTTGACAAAACAAGTTTTTTCTTGGTGTAAATTTTACTGATTGTGTAAAAGAACATGTTTTTACTTAGTTCATGGTTTACTCATTCTTTGACAAAACAAGTTTTTTCTTGGTGTAAATTTTACTGATTGTGTAAAAGAACATGTTTTTACTTAGTACATGTTTTACTGATTGTGTAATGGGCCATGTTTTTACTTAGTACATGTTTTACTGATTGTGTAATGGACCTTGTTTTTACTTAGTACATGTTTTACTGATTGTGTAATGGACCTTTTTTTACTTAGTACATGTTTTACTGATTGTGTAATGGACCATGTTTTTACTTAGTACATGTCTTACTGATTGTGTAATGGACCTTGTTTTACTTAGTACATGTTTTACTGATTGTGTAATGGACCTTTTTTTACTTAGTACATGTTTTACTGATTGTGTAATGGACCATGTTTTTACTTAGTACATGTCTTACTGATTGTGTAATGGACCTTGTTTTACTTAGTACATGTTTTAATGATTGTGTATTGGACCTTGTTTTTACTTAGTACATGTTTTACTGATTGTGTAATAGACCATGTTTTACTTAGTACATGTTTTACTGATTGTGTAATGGACCATGTTTTTACTTAGTACATGTTTTAATTGTGTAATGGACCATGTTTTTACTTAGTACATGTTTCACTGATTGTGTAATGGGCCTTGTTTTTACTTAGTACATGTTTTACTGATTGTGTAATGGACCTTGTTTTTACTTAGTACATGTTTTACTGATTGTGTAATGGACCATGTTTTACTTAGTACATGTTTCACTGATTGTGTAATGGGCCTTGTTTTTTACTTAGTACATGTTTTACTGATTGTGTAATGTACCTTGTTTTACTTAGTACATGTCTTACTGATTGTGTAATGGACTTGTTTTTACTTAGTACATGTTTTAATGATTGTGTAATGGACCTTGTTTTTACTTAGTACATGTTTTACTGATTGTGTAATAGACCATGTTTTTACTTAGTACATGTTTTACTGATTGTGTAATGGACCATGTTTTTACTTAGTACATGTTTTAATTGTGTAATGGACCATGTTTTTACTTAGTACATGTTTTAATTGTGTAATGGACCATGTTTTTACTTAGTACATGTTTTAATGATTGTGTAATGTACCTTGTTTTTACTTAGTACATGTTTTACTGATTGTGTGATGGACCATGTTTTTACTTAGTACATGTTTTAATTGTGTAATGGACCATGTTTTTACTTAGTACATGTTTTAATTGTGTAATGGACCATGTTTTCACTTAGTACATGTTTTACTGATTGTGTAATGGACCATGTTTTTACTTAGTACATGCCTTACTGATTGTGTAATAGACCATGTTTTTACTTAGTACATGTTTTACTGATTGCTTAACAAAAACGTGTTACTTGTTTGTCAACAAGTTTTTACTTGATTCATGTTTTCAGCAATTTTTTAGGTTTTGTAATTTTTAATATCAATAATTCGATCTGTTTTTCCTTTCATGTAAACACGTACTGTTGTGAATTATATTTAATTACAATAATACTTTGCGGTCTCATCATTTCTGTAACTTGTGTGTATTTTATGATATTTTATATCATGACATTGGGTACGAATCAATGTTGTGATATCATTTTCTTATACATGTGTGTGTGTGTTGTTAGAATTACACAAAGAGACATCACAACACGAAAATTCCATATTTTATGTAGAACATGATGAAATTTCACTAATTTCTGTGTACGTATTATTAAAGTTAAAACAATCAGTATGCCTCAGACGTTACCCGAACCTCAGTCAATAGTGTGGCTTTTGCTCCGAATCCACACGAACGTGCACAGCTCGACAAACAACATAATTCTTTTATACAAATGGAGCGTGAAGTTATCACGTTCCGTCAAAAGGAACATTTGATGGAACTATATGAAAGCTCTATGTCACTATCAGACCAGCTCCAGCTGCTAATGGAACACTTCTAACAATCCAGCAGTCTTCTCACGGTCCTCATGAAGACGAGCTACAGTGTATCTTCGTCACGGCACGTGATAGGCCCAGGAGTTTATCTTATTTTGTTCTTAAGTCACGAACGCGAAAGCCATTGCGTGTGTTTTAGCTTCTTCATGGATCGATTGTAGTCATTTAAATTTTATAGATACGGGATGGAGGAGATAAAAACCTTTAACTGCTTTTAAACTAAAATAAAGGATTCATAAACAACTTTCTACTTGCTTGTGAGTAGAACAGAAATTATTCTGATTTCCGTCCATATGACAGTCAATTAGCTGAGGAGTTTTCAGAGCTATGTCTTCAACTTCTTAACGTCAGTACATTCAGTAACTAAATTAGAACAGGTTATATCGTTACCACGTAAGTCATGCTGGTGTTCGTTGAGTGATTAAACTAGGACAGGTTATACCGTTACCACTTAAGTTATGCTGGTGTTCGTTGAGTGATTAAACTAGAGCAAGTTATACCGTTACCACGTAAGTTATGCTGGTGTTCGTTGAGTAATTAAACTAGAGCAGGCTATACCGTTACCACTTAAGTCATGCTGTTGTTTGTTGAGTGATTAAACTAGCACAGGTTATACGGTTACCACGTAAGTCATGCTGGTGTTCCTCAGATCATCCCTGTTTCAGCCCTGTTCCCTTCCCACACTCACCATTTAGCGTGCAGCCTCACTATTATTCCAGTATGTTAATATCAAATGAATCTCGAAGTCTAATAATTAATACTGGTGTGAGAACGTGAAAATAAATCTAATGTCTTATTTTTTTGTTATCAGTAAACTAACACATCTTATCATGGTTGTTTATTAACTTCCGGTTTGTATTGGGTTGAGGAATAATTCGTGAGCGTTTTCTCAAGTTAACAAAATATATTCATAAATGAAACGCTTTCGCAAAATATTTCATGTCATTTGGTAGATAATTTTTTGCTCTAATAGATGGTGTGTTTGATTTTCATATGTCTTTAATTTTTGCTTTCAATTTCAGCTCATTAAATGGAATGTCAAGTGGACAAAATCGAGCATTTTCGACACCATCTGCTTTTCGCATTTGATTTCTTGCAATTTCGTTTAAAACAATGCATACTATATACCTAGGTATTACATGAAATAAAGTATCATAATAAATGTTTTGGGTGTAATGTGTTCATGCACTGAAGTATTGTATAGTCTTGCATGTAATGCTTGAATGAAATTATTTAAAAACGCTCACGAATTATTCCTCAACCTAATAAACAACAAAAGGAATAAGAAACAACATATTATGGATTTAATGTATTTGTATACTGTTTATAAGGTTATTTATCTGTTTAAAGTCAGCTAATTTTTGGAGTATTTTCAAGAAATAAAATGTAATTCATTCTATATTCTAAAGTAGGCTGAAGAAAATCTGTAACTTCCTTTACTAGATATATATGTTTCATAGATAAATATATAATCTGTTACTTCCTTTACTAGATATATATGTTTCATAGATAAATATATAATCTGTTACTTCCTTTACTAGATATATATGTTTCATAGATAAATATATAATCTGTAACTTCCTTTACTAGATATATATGTTTCATAGATAAATATATAATCTGTTACTTCCTTTACTAGATATATATGTTTCATAGATAAATATATAATCTGTTACTTCCTTTACTAGATATATATGTTTCATAGATAAATATATAATCTGTAACTTCCTTTACTAGATATATATGTTTCATAGATAAATATATAATCTATAACTTCCTTTACTAGATATATATGTTTCATAGATAAATATATAATCTGTATCTTCCTTTACTAGATATATATGTTTCATAGATAAATATATAATCTATAACTTCCTTTACTAGATATATATGTTTCATAGATAAACATATAATCTGTAACTTCCTTTACTAGATATATATGTTTCATAGATAAATATATAATCTGTAACTTCCTTTACTAGATATATATGTTTCATAGATAAATATATAATCTATAACTTCCTTTACTAGATATATATGTTTCATAGATAAATATATAATCTGTATCTTCCTTTACTAGATATATATGTTTCATAGATAAATATATAATCTATAACTTCCTTTACTAGATATATATGTTTCATAGATAAACATATAATCTGTAACTTCCTTTACTAGATATATATGTTTCATAGATAAATATATAATCTGTAACTTCCTTTACTAGATATATATGTTTCATAGATAAACATATAATCTGTAGCTTCCTTTACTAGATATATATGTTTCATAGATAAATATATAATCTGTAACTTCCTTTACTAGATATATATGTTTCATAGATAAACATATAATCTGTAACTTCCTTTACTAGATATATATGTTTCATAGATAAATATATAATTTATAACTTCCTTTACTAGATATATATGTTTCATAGATAAATATATAATCTGTAACTTCCTTTACTAGATATATATGTTTCATAGATAAACATATAATCTGTAACTTCCTTTACTAGATATATATGTTTCATAGATAAACATATAATCTATAACTTCCTTTACTAGATATATATTTTCATAGATAAATATATAATCTGTAACTTCCTTTACTAGATATATATGTTTCATAGATAAATATATAATCTGTAACTTCCTTTACTAGATATATATGTTTCATAGATAAATATATAATCTGTAACTTCCTTTACTAGATATATATGTTTCATAGATAAATATATAATTTATAACTTCCTTTACTAGATATATATGTTTCATAGATAAATATATAATCTATAACTTCCTTTACTAGATATATATGTTTCATAGATAAATATATAATCTGTATCTTCCTTTACTAGATATATATGTTTCATAGATAAATATATAATCTATAACTTCCTTTACTAGATATATATGTTTCATAGATAAACATATAATCTGTAACTTCCTTTACTAGATATATATGTTTCATAGATAAATATATAATCTGTATCTTCCTTTACTAGATATATATGTTTCATAGATAAATATATAATCTATAACTTCCTTTACTAGATATATATGTTTCATAGATAAATGTATAATCTATAACTTCCTTTACTAGATATATATGTTTCATAGATAAATATATAATCTGTAACTTCCTTTACTAGATATATATGTTTCATAGATAAACATATAATCTCTCACTTCTTTTACTAGATATATATGTTTCATAGATAAATAAATAATCTATAACTTCCTTTACTAGATATATATGTTTCATAGATAAACATATAACCTAGAACTTGTTTTTACTTGATACATGTGTTCCAAAGGTAAATAAGATTTATAATCTAGAATGTTTTGTGCAAGAACCTTTGCCGTAGAAATGTGTTCAGAATATTGGAACAGTAGATGTGCCATATGAATCAGGGTAAAATCCAAGTTTTCAACAGACAAGAATATCCAACACTAGTCCATCTATTTTCACTCTAGTGCATCTGTACAGAACTAAGTACATCAATCCACAAGCAGTCCCGACATAGCTCTCTCCAAATGTCTAAAACTAAGAAACTAGGATATTGCTGTATAGTGTAAGATGACAGACAACACAACTAATAAAGTATTTATGTTTTCCAAGATATTTTATTACCTTGATGTCTTCAGTAACGGTCAATCAATGTTTCTTAATTTTGTTTTGAATTTCGTGCAAAGCTGCACGAGGGCTACCTGCGCTTCAATCAATCAAAGTTTCTGGCTTTCTTATAATGCCACAACTTAATGCCATCTTACAAAGTGACGAATGAAAAATAGTTCTAGTTATTTATGTGTATTTTCTTTACGTCAACTTTATCACACATTATAAGTTATTAAATCCTTCTCTCTAGTAGCACATAAACATTGTGTAGCTTTGTGCTTAGAATTACAAAATAAACATAAAAATTAAACAAAGCAAACCTCATATGTGCTTTCCTAACTGCATATAAAGCAAACAGTACCAGTACATATGGTCAAGTTTAATATTTATATGTTAAACAGTACACAAGACACTGGGATCTACACGTTTATATGTTGAACAGTACATAATACACTGGGATCTACACGTTTATATATTGAACAGTACATAATACACTGGGATCTACACATTTATATGTTGAACATTATATAATACACTGGGATTTACAAGTTTATATGTTGAATAATACATAATAAATTGGAATCCTGTACCCTTCTTACTTATAACAAGTATATAATCACATTAGAATCTTATTCGTGTCGTACTGAGATGACCAGTACCCTTCTTACTTATAACAAGTATATAATCACATTAGAATCTTATTGCTGTCGTACTGAGATGACCAGTACCCTTCTTACTTATAACAAGTATATAATCACATTAGAATCTTATTGCTGTCTTACTGAGATTACCTGTACCCTTCTTACTTATAACAAGTATATAATCACATTAGAATCTTATTGGTGTCGTACTGAGATGACCTGTACCCTTCTTACTTATAACAAGTATATAATCACATTAGAATCTTATTGGTGTCGTACTGAGATGACCTGTACCCTTCTTACTTATAACAAGTATATAATCACATTAGAATCTTATTGCTGTCGTACTGAGATGACCAGTACCCTTCTTACTTATAACAAGTATATAATCACATTAGAATCTTATTGCTGTCGTACTGAGATGACCAGTACCCTTCTTACTTATAACAAGTATATAATCACATTAGAATCTTATTGCTGTCGTACTGAGATGACCAGTACCCTTCTTACTTATAACAAGTATATAATCACATTAGAATCTTATTCGTGTCGTACTGAGATGACCAGTACCCTTCTTACTTATAACAAGTATATAATCACATTAGAATCTTATTGGTGTCGTACTGAGATGACCTGTACCCTTCTTACTTATAACAAGTATATAATCACATTAGAATCTTATTGGTGTCGTACTGAGATGACCTGTACCCTTCTTACTTATAACAAGTATATAATCACATTAGAATCTTATTGCTGTCTTACTGAGATGACCAGTACCCTTCTTACTTATAACAAGTATATAATCACATTAGAATCTTATTCGTGTCGTACTGAGATGACCTGTACCCTTCTTACTTATAACAAGTATATAATCACATTAGAATCTTATTCGTGTCGTACTGAGATGACCTGTGCCCTTCTTACTTATAACAAGTATATAATCACATTAGAATCTTATTGGTGTCGTACTGAGATGACCTGTACCCTTCTTACTTATAACAAGTATATAATCACATTAGAATCTTATTCGTGTCGTACTGAGATGACCAGTACCCTTCTTACTTATAACAAGTATATAATCACATTAGAATCTTATTCGTGTCGTACTGAGATGACCAGTACCCTTCTTACTTATAACAAGTATATAATCACATTAGAATCTTATTCGTGTCGTACTGAGATGACCTGTACCTTTCTTACTTATAACAAGTATATAATCACATTAGAATCTTATTGCTGTCGTACTGAGATGGCCAGTTCCCTTCCTACTTATAACAAGTATATAATCCCTTTCAGGTCTTATTGGTGTCGTACTGAGATGACCAGTACCTTAACTACTTATGACAAGTGTATAATTACTTTAGGGTCGTATTGGTGTCGTACTGAGATGACCAGTACCTTCCCTGCTTAAGTCATATGTTTCATGATTCATTTTTCCGTTTCTGTTTCTCCTGTTCTCTAAGTTATATATATCACATTAAGCCCAAAAATTATTATCGTTGAAAACCTTAGAACAAGATATTTTCAGTCTGGCCTCAGTTTACTTCATAACAATTGTAAACAGTTTGGAATTTATTGAATTCCGTCTAAAAATGCTCAGTCGTACAGATAACCAAAGTGGAGAAAATGGTTCTCGCTTTCTGTTCGAATCACGTGAACGATGTACTTGGATCAGCATTAGTCCAAGGACTTAAAACTGAGATTCGCTGGGCTAAGAGAATAACTACTCGAACAAGCAGCTGCCATTTTTGATAGCTACTATGGGTTTTTAACACTTGTAATGTGTATAGCAATCAATATTGACATAAAGTCCAGCTCACCTTCGTATGGAAACATTTTGTCTTATTTATCGTTTGGAAGCTGCTTAAACTATCCAGTTTATAGTTTAAGTTTTCTTCTGATTATAATACAAAAACAAGTTATTTAGTTTTGTAATACATTATGCGACTTTAATCTTAGTTTATATATATTCTTATATTAAATACTGAACATCACAAAATTAAATATTTTCGGACAGTACACAAGACCGTAGTTCAGTTACGACATTTACAGCGAAATTTAGTGACTACTCAACTAACATTGACATTTGTAATATTCTGAATCATATTGCCCGGGGTGGCTAAGGTTAAGGCACTTGACTCGTAATCCGAGGGTCGCGGGTTCGAATCCCCGTCATACCAAACATGCTCGCCCTTTCAACCATGGGAGCGTTGTAATGTGACGGTGAATCCCACTATTCGTCGGTAAAAGAGTAGCCCAAGAGTTGGCGCTGGGTGGTGATGACTAGCTGCCTTCCCTCTAGTCTTATACTGCTAAATTAGGGACGGCTAGCGCAGATAGCCCTCGAGTATCTTTGCGCGAAATTCAAAAACGAACAAACTGAATCATATGTCTTGTTTTGTATATAATAACATTAATGAGTCATTAGTGACGTTGCAAGATGTTTGATGACAAAATAAGATGTATTATTAAGATACCTTCCACACAATAAACCCTCGAACATTTTTTTGTTATTATTTACGTTTTTCACAAACTACACTTTTAAGTAATTACAGAAGGCTGTTATTAGTAAAGCGGTCAATATAAAGGTTTATATTTCCCGTCGAACGTCTGTACGTTTTAAAGCTGTACGTGGAACTTGCGCTAAGTTTTTGATTTGCGCTTTAAAGTTACTGAACTGAGAATGAAAAGTCCACTGACGTCACTGGTTTCCCCAGGCTAAGAACTCGGTTACATTGGACGTTACACGAAACTGGTGAATTTTGAAGGGACCGTTTAATAACGTGTTGGTTGCATTTCAAACAAGTTCGTTTCAGTTTTGTTTGTGTAAGATTAACAATAAAATAGCAATCCACATTTTGAGAAACAGATCTGAGTTGTTTGTAAATCAGTGAGAAGCTAAGAAAAGAATAAACCTCTGACGAATTTTAAATAATATATTTAGGTTATTTCTATTTACTTCCCTCTGTCTAATCTGTTTTATAAATATCAGTTTATCACGTGTCTGCCTTTCGTCATTTATTTCTCTTTTTACTTTCGTGTGTCTGTCTCTCTGGTCGGTTATATGTTTGTGCCTGTCTATTTATATCTATTTAACTCTCTGTCAATTTCTCTTATAATCGAATGCTCATCTAAAAGACGCATAATTTAATTACCACTTTGTTTGAGTTTTCCCATGCACGCTAATAAATTAATGTAACAAAAACGTGTTATAAAACTATGTGGTAATTTATTTAACTTGTTAATATATCCTCAGAGGAGGATAACATTACATTATATATAACGGTCGTTACAGCGGTGGTTGTGTTTTAAACTGATACTCTGTAACTTCAAGTCGTTGGAAATTGCTTATGAGTTTTCTATAATGTGTACTATTTAATAATATGTGTATTGTTATTAATATGTAAACAATTTGTTTGAAAGCACGTTCTAAGACGATGAGAAAAACAGGAATTTTTAAAGTTTTTTAGTACTTTAATTTATATCTACGCCGAGAGGATTTAAAGCCACAAGGTTTGATTTTATTCCCCGCGCAAAGTTACATGAGGGCTATCTGCGCTAGGCGTTCCTAATATCACAGTGTAAGGCTAGGAGGAAGGCATTTCGTTTCGTGACTCGTCCACAAGAGGGCTTACTAGCTAGCTGCCAGATGTAACAGTACTCTGTCTGATCGTAAATAATTTTCACTCATAACGTAGTGTCTTCTACGCGCCAGGAAAGAGTTATTACAATTCGACCCGGCTTAGACTTACAGAAGATAGTTATTGTTGTAGGAGTTTCTTTCCTTCGCACCATATTAACTTTTCCAATATCCATGTAAATGTCTGCAGTGCAGAGCTAACAGTATAGAATGAAGGAAACCCAGGACTTATATCAGATGCTAAGAAAGGTCGTTTGTTTCTTCACACTTCACGAAAAACCACTTAAAGAACTGAACAGAACTACTCTCTGCGCAGGTGCTGTAGTGTTCTGTGCTACAAAACTTTAGCGAACTCTCTCTGTAGATTCAATATTTCTTCCGCTATCTGGACTTTTTAATCAAGATATAAAGTACTGTTTTAAAAGAGTTTTCTCTTGATATATGTTATTAAGAAACACCGCTAGGTGACACTGTAGCTCATTGATTTTCTTGTCGATTCTCTGGTTGTTTTTAAAACAATTCAAAATGAACAAATGGATTTTCGGGAAGTAATTCTTATCGATGATAATTAGGTTAAATCCACTGAGTCTTTTATCTTTCAGGGTGGAGTTCAATTACACTCCCTCACCCAGATGCTGAAATAATTTATTAAAATTCATTACAGAGAGTTATTTGAAATTTGCATTTGGAATTACACTAATATCACATATAGTGCTATTTCCACACAGTATTCAAAGATTCGGCCTTTTTTGGAATTCGTTGAATCAGTAATGTGGAAGTAATTGGTCAATTATTTTATGAATAACAACTTTCAACGTATTGTTGTAGGTGGTGTTTTAGCGCAAAGCTACACAATGGGTTTTTTATACTCTGTCCATCGCGGGTAATCGGATCACTAATTTTAGTATTGTGAATAAAAAAAAAAACAGCTGCTAACCCCACACAGTGAAACAATATATTATGAAGGACATTAAGATGACCGGAAATGACGAAAATTGATTTAGAGCAGCAAAGTTATAAGGTGAAAGGACCTGCTGATACATAAATATGGCCTGGCATGGCCAAGCGCGTTTAGGCGTGCGACTCGTAATCTGTGGGTCGCGGATTCGCATCCCATTGCGCCAAACATGCTCGCCCTTTTAGCCGTGGGGGCGCTATAATGTGACGGTCAATCCCACTATTTGTTGATAAAAGAGTAGCCCAAGAGTTGGCGGTGGGTGGTGATGACTAGCTGCCTTCCCTCTAGTCTTACACTGCTAAATTAGGGACGGCTAGCACAGACAGCCCTCGAGTAGCTTTGTGCGAAATTCCAAAACAAACAAATACATAAATATTGGTTAGGTCAACCAAACTACATTAGCAATTTCTAGCACAAGTTTTAAAAAGAATTATACGGGTGGACAGTTATTATAGATTACCAACTTTTAATTAAAAATTTTATAAATTTTATGAAATTGTCCTAATTAAAGATAATTTAGGGTCACGTAATATTAGCTTAAGAAGTTAGCGTAAATAATGTTGCTTGGTATGGCTGCAGAGATTGCTTGGGGTAATGGGTTAATCTAAGTTCCGTAGTATTGCTATAAAGGAACCTGTAAACACTGTTTAACAGTGGAAAACTACCACTATTTTAATGAATCTGGTTGGTTCTGTAAAGTATCGGTCTGTTCCAGCACAATGTTGGTTATTACCGAGTCTTACTTACTGTGGTTTGTTGGTATGTATTGACAACAATTCACAACATCTAATCAAAAACATCTTAGGTGTGTTACGTATTATAAGTTATTTAGGATGAATTTCCGAATTATTATGTTACGTACGTTACGTATTACTACTTCAAATGACTGAAAATTTAATTTGAGCTTAATAGTTAATTCAATATTAATATGTATTAAGTTTATGTTATTTACGAACAAGGTTGATACACACAATTTTAACACAAATATATTTTAAAATAGAAGCATAAAAACAATACAGTTTATAATAACGGTTATTACAAATGATGGTTTATATACATCGGTTTAACAAACTAAGAGACAATAATGAGTCTTACATCCGACTAGAACTGAATATTTTTCTATGCTCCGAGTACTCGAGGAACGAATTAATTAATTATGAGTTGATAGCATCATGTTTGTTGATTGCCCTCACATTGGTAAAACTCATTTCTTATCGAAAGAGACATTTAATGTTCTCGTAGAAATAATAACGTCAAAAGTAATTCACTGAAATTGAACTGTGTAGTGTTCAAAATATATGAACGTTCCTGGTCACATTCTGAAATCTTCCGATTATTAGATGTTAATCACAATTATAGCTTCCTAGGCCTATAGTACACTAACTGTAGCTTTCCAGTTATATTCACTCTCTGTCTCTCAGCTGGCTGCTTTTTATATAAATTACACGAGACTCTAGAACCTTCACCAAAACTCGCCACAATACTGTCAATCACTAATATTACATACACACATAGTACATCCTTACAAAAGAATTATCTACAAGTTTCGAGAACAGGCGGGACTTGCACAATACGTAGTTAAGAATATACGTCACAGACAGAATAGAAAACTGTACAGAAAGAAGAGTACTGACTTAAGTAAATGTATAACGGTAAATTCGTTAGAGATGTGACAAAAATATGCGGTCAAAAACGACTGATAGTGTGATTTGAAGCAATGAAATCAGTTACCAGTTTCGCCACCAGTTTTGTATTTCATTCGTTTAAGCCGATTGCTCAATCGTTTTTTGGCATCAACTGTTTTTCACACCTGGGATGTTTTAAATTAGATACCAATTACTACTGTTGTAAAACTAGTAAAATTAAAATTGAACACTGTGTAGTGACGAGTACTTTTGCTTAACTTGTTAAATTTTGCTATGAAATTATGCGTTTCATAATGGGTCGTGCGTAGCCTGAAGGTTAGCATTCTAGACCGAGAATGAAGTGCTTCAAGGTTCGAGTCTGTTATATGATTTGTAGTGAGAATTGCCCGGCATGGCCAAGCGCGTTTAGGCGTGCGACTCGTAATCTGAGGGTCGCGGGTTCGCATCCCATTGCGCCAAACATGCTCGCCCTTTCAGACGTGGGGGCGTTATAACGTGACGGTCAATCCCACTATTCGTTGATAAAGAGTAGCCCAAGAGTTGGCGGTGGGTGGTGATGACTAGTTTCTTTCCCTCTGGTCTTACACTGCTAAATTAGGGACAGCTAGCACAGATAGCCCTCGAGTAGCTTTGTGCAATATTCAAAAACAAACAAACAAGCGTTTCATAAATTCGAATATAATTTTATATCCTATAAAATCAACGGTAGTTTCTAACATATATTAAAAGAGGGCTCAGTGGAACTTTATTTGGTTTATCTTTATTGACGGTACGTTATGTGACGGTGTGTTATGTGACCTTTTGTTATGTGATGGTACGCTATGTGACGGTACGTTATGTGACAGTACGCTATGTGACGGTACGTTATGTGACGAATGATTAATGACACAATATTAACACACTAGGACAAGAACAGTTATCTTTAGAAACAAAGTATGACGACTGACACACTAGGACAAGAACACTTATCTTTAGAAACAAAGTATGACGACTGACACACTAGGACAAGAACACTTATCTTTAGAAACAAAGTATGACGACTGACACACTAGGACAAGAACACTTATCTTTAGAAACAAAGTATGACGACTGACACACTAGGACAAGAACACTTATCTTTAGAAACAATGTATGACGACTGACACACTAGGACAAGAACACTTATCTTTAGAAACAAAGTATGACGACTGACACACTAGGACAAGAACACTTATCTTTAGAAACAAAGTATGACGACTGACACACTAGGACAAGAACACTTATCTTTAGAAACAAAGTATGACGACTGACACACTAGGACAAGAACACTTATCTTTAGAAACAAAGTATGACGACTGACACACTAGGACAAGAACACTTATCTTTAGAAACAAAGTATGACGACTGACACACTAGGACAAGAACACTTATCTTTAGAAACAAAGTATGACGACTGACACACTAGGACAAGAACACTTATCTTTAGAAACAAAGTATGACGACTGACACACTAGGACAAGAACACTTATCTTTAGAAACAAAGTATGACGACTGACACACTAGGACAAGAACACTTATCTTTAGAAACAAAGTATGACGACTGACACACTAGGACAAGAACACTTATCTTTAGAAACAAAGTATGACAGTGACACACTAGGACAAGAACACTTATCTTTAGAGACAAAGTATGACGACTGACACACTAGGACAAGAACACTTATCTTTAGAAACAAAGTATGACGACTGACACACTAGACTATGGATCCAACGTTTCATGTTTACCATCTCGTTTTCATAAAATCGCCCTCTGACTTTGGGACCGTGGAAAGTTACGATAATCAAGTATTACTATTCAGTTACAAGAGTTGGCGACAGGCGTTGTTCACTAATTACTTATATTTAGAGTCTCAGTTCCAAATTGGAGACGGTCAACGCAGATAACTTTTGTGTAACTTTATCCGACTGTCTGAAAGAAATAAAAACATTTAGAATTGTTTGGTTTGTTTCGAATTTCGTTTTACACCGTTTATTATATTGTCACAAAATAATAACAATAACGTTATTATTTATTACACCGTTTATTATATTGTCACAAAATAATAACAATAACGTTCCTCAAAGGAAGAATGCAATAAGATGTAACCTTATTCAGACGTATCTTTATCCTTCAGGCCATTGTAGTCGAGTTCCAGTACCGATGTTTGGTCGATGCTTAAATATAGGTTGTAGCATTTATCCCCACAACGCTGTTTACACTTGAATAATAAAGGTAGCAGTGCGTAATTACACATTGATACCATTAATTACTGTTTCCATACTATATGATTGTGGCATATTTCGTTTCAGAAACGACGAAAAACTGTCGCATATTTTTCTAACTATATTTCCGCTTTGAACACAAATTCGAAATTTCGTTTGTGATACAACTAAGATGTCATATGTTATTAATAGTTTCATTACTCACGTGTTGGTTCAGTAGGATACGTCGATACAACTAAGATGTCATATGTTATTAATAGTTTCATTACTCACGTGTTGGTTCAGTAGGATACGTCGATACAACTAAGATGTCATATGTTATTAATAGTTTCATTACTCACGTGTTGGTTCAGTAGGATACGTCGATACAACTAAGATGTCATATGTTATTAATAGTTTCATTACTCACGTGTTGGTTCAGTAGGATACGTCTTTGAAGAATAACTCATTATTTTTACTTTTTATCATTTGATTTTGAAGGGTTTCAACATGAAAATATTATTTATACTATAATATTTTATCCAATCTGTTTTGTATTCTAATCTTCTTTTTACAAAATTAGTTTAGAAACTCAACACAATGCTTTCAAAAATCATTACTAAGAACGGGATTAGTGGTAACACCACATTTTCAGGCGTTAAAAGTCTGTAAAAGACATAATGTTATTTTCTGTAAAAGACATAATGTTATTTTCTGTAAAAGGAATAATGTTATTTTCTGTAAAAGACATAATGTTATTTTCTGTAAAAGGCATAATGTTATTTTCTGTAAAAGGCATAATGTTATTTTCTGTAAAAGGAATAATGTTATTTTCTGTAAAAGGCTTAATGTTATTTTCTGTAAAAGGAATAATGTTATTTTCTGTAAAAGACATAATGTTATTTTCTGTAAAAAGCTTAATGTTATTTTCTGTAAAAGGCTTAACGTTATTTTCTGTAAAAGACTTAATGTTATTTTGTTAAAAATAAACTTAGTGACGTAGTGCCACATTTAATTGTTCGTCTTACTGTTACACCAACCACCTTTCTTTAACAATAAACTGGGATGAGCTTCATTAAATTGGATCTCTTATGTCACATACAATCCAACTGAGTAAAGGTGGACTAGCATCTGGACATCCTTGGTCAGTTAAGTCCACCACTTTCCTGTGTTCCGTACATTATCATGAAGAATAGTTACGTTAGTATATACAATGTCTCCTACGGTTTTCTGTAGTCCATACATTATCTTGAAGAATGGCTACATTATCATGAAGAATAGTTACGTTAGTATATACAATGTCTCCTACGGTTTTTTGTAGTCCATACATTATCTTGAAGAATGGCTACATTATCATGAAGAATAGTTACGTTAGTATATACAATGTCTCCTACGGTTTTTTGTAGTCCATACATTATCTTGAAGAATGGCTACATTATCATGAAGAATAGTTACGTTAGTATATACAATGTCTCCTACGGTTTTCTGTAGTCCATACATTATCTTGAAGAATGGCTACATTATCATGAAGAATAGTTACGTTAGTATATACAATGTCTCCTACGGTTTTTTGTAGTCCATACATTATCTTGAAGAATGGCTATATTGGTATATACCATGTCTTTAGACTTCTGTATTTTGTACATGATATTGAAGAATGATTATATTACTATATACAACGTCTTGGTATATTTTGTTAATATCTTCTTTACTAACTGCTGATCACGTAATTTAAGCTGTCTAAAATATTTGATTGTGTTTATAGTTTTTAATAATTGTTTTCGTGTTTTTCAAATGTTTATATAGTTTTACTTTCTCTTTCCTCCCTCCCAGTGTTTGTGCATCAGTTGGATATTGTGAAATATGTAACTACTTAACTTATTCTATATTATTTTACATTGAATTTTTACATACAAATTTTTGGGGGGGGGTATAAAAATCGCAAATGTTTTATAAATAATTTCATTTTTGGAAATATAGAAAGAAACGATATGTTACAGCTTTATCATCTGGTATTTTCATATGAAAGTTAAGTTATGTAGTGTTTCCAGTCTTCTAGTATAGTCTTCCTAACTTAGAACCACTGAGCTATGAAAGAAGACAGCTAATCAGCAACATAGCTGCTGAACCGAATACAATTTAGAATTACCTTCTTAACGCTTTCAGTGTTCAGTTGCATATTACAGAGTTGAATCTTAAACCTTCCGACCCGTAGCCCAACACATTAACTACTAGAAGTAGAATATGCTGTACATGTATATATATATATTTATATATAATATATTTCGATCAGATTAAGCTATGTACTTAAAAAGAAATAAAAAATCAACCTGGCAATCAGTACACATAGTAAAGTAAACTTAGATTTTTATTTACAAAGATTGCAATGTATTATTTCACCAGTTGAATATCCTCTCTATTAACGACATTTTCGGCCGTAAACCCAACAATATTTCAAAATGTTGGGTCAGCTTAGGATGTTTAAGTTAATCCTAAAGTACACATACTATGTTAACAATCCAAATCAGTCCTTGTAAAAAATTATAATAATGAACAAGAAATTAAAATAAAATAAAAGTAATACTAATTGATCTTGTAACTAGCATAACTTAATGACAGAATTATAAATAAACAAATAATTATACCTTAATTAGGGGTCTCACACTAGTTCTTGTATTAAAATTCGTAATCTATATTTCTTTGAAAACTTTATCTCTGTCTAAAGCTACAATTTACAAAAGAAAGTCAACACTGAATCCTTACTAGATAACTATTCTAGTTAAACACACGAACATTTTAACTGAAACAATGTTGAGTTAAACACACGAACATCATAAGTGAAACAATGTTTAGTTAAACACACGAACATCATACTGAGACGATTGATGTTTTATTTACATACATGTATGGTTAGATACATGAGCTTTAATAATTCAGAAAAGTCATGAATACTTATTAAGATATAAACATTATATAAAAAAATAGAACAATTCCTGACCTGCCAAATATAGAGTACAAGTGAATGAAGAAGTTCTATCTACAAAAACTTGAAATGATATACGTATATAAAACAAGTTAAACTAAGCCTAGTTTTAGAGTAAATATTTCTGAAGCTTTACTCTTGATTTCAAAAGGTCTAACGCTGTACTTGTTTCCACGTTTAGTTCAACTAAACGTAGCTTGATGAATAAGTTTTAATAGTAATTACAAAAACAAGCAATGTGTTGGATATGAGACACAATTTGTGAATGATGACTGATGTGTTAGCCAATCACCCATCTTTCACAAGCTCAGCTATCATTAAGGGTAGAATGGTTAAATATAAGATAATTGAACTTGATCGTAGAATTTATAAGATCGTTTTTTGGTAACTTATTATTTGTCTGTTGAGGAAGAAAATAAATATTTTTTTATCAGAGAACAGATGATAAAGTCTTTTAAATTACTCCAGACTTATTGAGTGCATTTTAAATCCTCAGAATATCTTCAGTAAGGTATCTTTTAGTTTTGGAAATACATTAGGACCAAAGTTACTGTCTTTGTGAACCTAGTTAATAAAGTTTAATGTCAATAAAGATATAACCTTTCATGATGACGAGAAACCCACTTGAAATAAAGATGTCATCTAGGCCATCTTCAGGTTAAGAAAACCTTAGTCTGAAGATGACCTACGAAGGTCGAAACGTTGTTCTCTCCTTACCAATAAAAGTGTTAATAGCCATAACAGTCGTTCTGAGATACATTTGGTCATTCAGGACGGTTTGGTTTCACTGGGACAACAAACATTGTTACCAAAGAAACTGTTTTTGTCTTTGATAATAAAATAAATACTAGCTGGAGTGCTCGCACCTTGGACGTACGTTATCGAAATTTATTATTAATGAAACGTTATTTTAGGACATGAAAAATTGCTTGTAAAATACGCTCATTAAAACTTCAAACCACAAATGGTAATTTTGTAAGTATCTCCACATGGACACAGAACACCTTCATGTCAGATTTGGTGAAGATTCATAAGTAGTGGTAAACAACACAAAAATGAGTATAAAAACCTCTAAACTGAACATTTGTATGGACCTAATGAAGGTCAAACAACACCGTGTGAAATAGTTTCATGAATATGTAATAGACAATAGAGAGTATTAGTATAAAAACCTCTAAACTGAACATTTGTATGGACCTAATGAAGGTCAAACAACACCGTGTGAAATAGTTTCATGAATATGTAATAGACAATAGAGAGTATTAGTATAAAACCTCTAAACTGAACATTTGTATGAACCTAATGAAGGTCAAACAACACCGTGTGAAATAGTTTCATGAATATGTAATAGACAATAGAGAGTATTAGTATAAAAACCTCTAAACTGAACATTTGTATGAACCTAATGAAGGTCAAACAACACCGTGTGAAATAGTTTCATGAATATGTAATAGACAATAGAGAGTATTAGTATAAAAACCTCTAAACTGAACATTTGTATGGACCTAATGAAGGTCAAACAACACCGTGTGAAATAGTTTCATGAATATGTAATAGACAATAGAGAGTATTAGTATAAAAACCTCTAAACTGAACATTTGTATGGACCTAATGAAGGTCAAACAACACCGTGTGAAATAGTTTCATGAATATGTAATAGACATTAGAGAGTATTAGTATAAAAACCTCTAAACTGAACATTTGTATGGACCTAATGAAGGTCAAACAACACCGTGTGAAATAGTTTCATGAATATGTAATAGACATTAGAGAGTATTAGTATAAAACCTCTAAACTGAACATTTGTATGGACCTAATGAAGGTCAAACAACACCGTGTGAAATAGTTTCATGAATATGTAATAGACATTAGAGAGTATTAGTATAAAAAACCTCTAAACTGAACATTTGTATGGACCTAATGAAGGTCAAACAACACCGTGTGAAATAGTTTCATGAATATGTAATAGACAATAGAGAGTATTAGTATAAAAACCTCTAAACTGAACATTTGTATGGACCTAATGAAGGTCAAACAACACCGTGTGAAATAGTTTCATGAATATGTAATAGACAATAGAGAGTATTATGATAGTTATATATGTATATATATTTTCTTTGTTACCACTTGGATTTGAAGATAATATAATTATAGCTTACCATAGTTGAAGTTATTGCGTCATACATGATTGAACTTCTTCCAAACATATACTACGTTGTATCCTGAAACGACGTAATTATTAAATTCGACAGGTCCAACTAGCCGAGTTCTACCAACTCTCCATCTGATACTTTACAGGTGGCGTAACGCAATAAATTGGTGTGCTTGTTGTTCGTTCTTTCTTAACCTACGTCACTATTCCAGATATATAACAGCTATTTCATTTAATAAAGAATTCCAGATTTACATTAATTTTGTATTTCAAATCTATTAAACCTATTTCGTTTAACCCTTACTTTGAGATAACCTACGACTATTTCAGTTTTAAAATCTATATTCCAGACGTGTTTAACATATTTCGTTTATTAAATCTTTATTCCACATTTGTTAAACCTCTTCCACTTTCATACCTTCATTCTAAATCTGTTAAGCCTATTTCATTTATGACACCTTTATTCCCCATCTGTTAAGCCTATTTAATCTTTAAACCCTTTTTCAGATTTTTTGTTTTTATTTCAATTTTTAAACCTTGACTTTGAATGGAAATAAAGTATAACAAAGCACCTTTATTCAGTTTATCTTTATCAGGATTTTCTAAGGTGTTTAATGTTATTATTAGCGTTATATAGTCTTAATTGCTTCCCTAAATATTAAAATTTACAATTCTTTCAGAAATCGATATTCAACTAAATAACCAAACAGCTGATTTTATTAAAACAATAAATATTCTTCCTCTTTTCTTACTGAAATCAATCTTTCCATTACAAAATTTTAGAATACACCTTTCACTTCTCTCTTCCTTTTTAAAACTTACCTTTAGGTAAGATTAAATCAAAATATGGAATCAAATGGAGATGTTTTACGTCTTTGGTTTGTTGATTCTCACTAAGCCTAACGCGTGATTCCTGATTCATTAACGTTTCCTGTTTCAAATTTCTTGGATTTTATTATTCATCATATTAGTTTTACTTGTAATTTTATCACACTAAGTTATACATTTAGAATGCTGCATTTAATCTTGTTCCTAGAAAGTGAAAAAGTTATTTTTAATATCATACAGTTAAGGAACACATGTGTTTCTGATTTCCTTGTATATATGTGCATATATACATTCATTAAGCCATAAGCTGGTGGAGGCTACATGAGCTTTTCTACTCATTATTTCCTTTAATTCTTGCATCAAATGTACCGATTAAATTATTTGGCGAGGGAGTTTACTTTCTTACCTGAATAAAGTGTACTGTAGTTAAATTTGAATCCAGAGACCAGCAGTTTTAAACCAATACGCATATCGTTTCCATAGAGATGCAGTTTAGTTTTGTAAATAAATCCGTGTCATTGTAGAAAATGTTGGTTTTGTTCCTTTAATTTAGGCTTAACTTGAATATTTGTTTCAGTAAAATAAGTAAGATTGTATTCATATAATCTTGTGTTTATCCCACACGATTGTCATTTTGATGAGCATTCTTCTCACATATTAAATGTTGATTATGTGTAACTAAACATATTTGTCTTTAGAATGTCAATTGGTTTGCCACTAACCTAAACATGTTAAAATTTAATAGCTTTCTTTAACACCTTCCAAAAGTTAGATTGTTCCTATGTGGTGGAAGTCCTGGATTCCAGAGATAACCAACCGGGTTCGAACCAGTGTGATATCACAAACTATTCTCTGCACTTTCGCTTTCAGCCTGTTAATCGACCGTACACTGACAGTTTCTAGTCTGCCTTCAATTATCATGCTCTCACCCCCTTCAGGACACAACTGTGTGTCTACAGAGAATAGAGAGCCAATTTTGTGCTTATCTTCAAACAAACCGTCTACCAACACACAATCAACTAAACGTTTGAAACTGAATTATTCACAACGTATAAAGCTACAGAAAATCATGAATTAATGAAATCATTGTTAGGAAACAACGAGAATTCTGGACTGTTAGAAAGACCTGTCTTCTAGTTGCTATGCATATAACATTAGCTTATCTTTATAAATATTTAACATCAAAGTAATTTATGATACTTCTTACGATACGAGTGTGTTTTTTTTTACAAATTAATATTTACTTACAACCCTAGAAACTGAGTTTTGATACTCGTAGTTGGGATAGCACAGATAGTCGAATGTGTAGCTTTGTGCTTAATTACAGACAGACAAACAAACAGATCTAAAAATTATATGATAGCAGTTGGAAAAGTGTCATCTGGTTAATTCTGGTTGCCATAAAATAATTAAATAAATTAAAGTCTTAATCTTCGTAACGCATTACAGATAATTTACAACGGTTTCCCAAACAAATTAACAGCATTTTTGTTGGGACCAGATTTGTCACAGGGGGAGCTACGTGTACAAATATTAGCATTTACCTGGCACCACACGTTTTACTCGTTATTTCTATACAGGTTTCTGTACATTTTAAATTTGATATCGTTTATATACTTCTATATATTTCCGTATTCCTCTGTTTTATGTTGACCTGTTGGTCATCGACAGGTCAGATGGGCGGGGAAGGTGAAAGTCAGGAAGACAAAAGTGAGGCCGAACAGGCAGAACAAGAGCGTTTGGAAGCTCTACAGGAGGCAGAAGAAAGGAGGAAAGAAAAACACAGGAAACTGGAGGAAGAAAGAGAAAAAATGAGGCAAGAAATCAGAGACAAGGTAAACACGTGCTGAGTACGAGATTTTTAAAATTTGGAGACAAAATGTTAATGCTTGAAAAACCGAGTGTAGTACTAAGATTAGATTAGAGCGCGGCCCGGCATAGCCAGGTGGGTTAAGGCGTTCGACTCGTAACCTGAGGGTCGCGGGTTTCAATCCCAGTTGCACCAAACATGCTCGCCCTTTCAGCTGTGGGGGCGTTATAATGTTTTGGTCAATCCCACTATTCGTTGGTAAAAGAGTAGTCCAAGAGTTGGCGGTGTGTGGTGATGACTAGCTGCTTTCCCTCTAGTCTTACTCTGCAAAATTAAGGACGGCTAGCGCAGATAGCCCTCGAGTATCTTTGCGCGAAATTCAAAAAACAAACAAACAGATTAGAGCGCAGACATAAATGTGCAGATTTTTACTATAACAATAAAACAACAACAGCGACAAGATGAACTAAAAAAACGCTTGACACAGACAGTAAATGTCTTGTATAACAACCAGTTTAACTCCTGTTACGTGTTTACTGCCTTTAAAATACACCAAGCGTTAAATTTATTGTTACTGGAATAGCTGATAGACAGGATTACATCTCCCACAAACTTAAACATTTATTGAATCACTCAGGTGCTTTATCTCAAAAAAACTAGCACGATCGGAGTTGTTGCACGAGCTGCGCGAGCTCAGAAAATGATTTAAGAAATTAAAATGGGTATTTATGGTTTTCTCACCACGAACAGTTACTGCGAGCTCTATATAGGAACTTTGATTTACCTCATACAGTAAAAACAATACTAGTAACAAAGTAACAGTTACTCCGAGCTCTATATAGGAACTTTGATTTACCTCAGTAAAACAATACTAGTAACAAACAGTTACTCCGAGCTCTATATAGGAACTTTGATTTACCTCATACAGTAACTAGTAACAAAGTAACAGTTACCCGAGCTCTATATAGGAACTTTGATTTACCTCATACAGTAACTAGTAACAAAGTAACAGTTACTCCGAGCTCTATATAGGAACTTTGATTTACCTCATACAGTAACTAGTAAAAAAGTAACAGTTACTCCGAGCTCAATATAGGAACTTTGATTTACTTCATACAGTAAAAACAATACTAGTAACAAAGTAACAGTTACTCCGAGCTCTATATAGGAACTTTGATTTACCTCATACAGTAAAAACAATACTAGTAACAAAGTAACAGTTACTCCGAGCTCTATATAGGAACTTTGATTTACCTCATACAGTAAAAACAATACTAGTAACAAAGTAACAGTTACTCCGAGCTCAATATAGGAACTTTGATTTACCTCATACAGTAAAAACAATACTAGTAACAAAGTAACAGTTACCCGAGCTCTATATAGGAACTTTGATTTACCTCATACAGTAAAAACAATACTAGTAACAAAGTAACAGTTACTCCGAGCTCAATATAGGAACTTTGATTTACCTCATACAGTAAAAACAATACTAGTAACAAAGTAACAGTTACTCCGAGCTCTATATAGGAACTTTGATTCACCTCATACAGTAAAAACAATACTAGTAACAAAGTAACAGTTACTCCGAGCTCTATATAGGAACTTTGATTTACCTCATACAGTAAAAACAATACTAGTAACAAAGTAACAGTTACTCTGAGCTCTATATAGGAACTTTGACTTACCTCATACAGTAAAAACAATACTAGTAAAAAGGTAACAGTTACTCCGAGCTCTATATAGGAACTTTGATTTACCTCATACAGTAAAGACAATACTAGTAACAAAGTAACAGTTACTCCGAGCTCTATATAGGAAATTTGATTTACCTCATACAGTAAAAACAATACTAGTAACAAAGTAACAGTTACTCCGAGCTCTATATAGGAACTTTGATTCACCTCATACAGTAAAAACAATACTAGTAACAAAGTAACAGTTACTCCGAGCTCTATATAGGAACTTTGACTTACCTCATACAGTAAAAACAATACTAGTAACAAAGTAACAGTTACTCCGAGCTCTATATAGGAACTTTGATTTACCTCATACAGTAAAGACAATACTAGTAACAAATTAACAGTTACTCCGAGCTCTATATAGGAACATTGATTTACCTCATACAGTAAAAAAAATACTAGAAACAAAGTAACAGTTACTCCGAGCTCTATATAGGAACTTTGATTTACCTCATACAGTAAAAAGAATACTAGTAACAAAGTAACAGTTACTCCGAGCTCTATATAGGAACTTTGATTTACCTCATACAGTAAAAACAATACTAGTAACAAAAAAACAGTTACTCCGAGCTCTATATAAGAACTTTGATTTACCTAATACAGTAAAAACAATACTAGTAACAAGGTAACAGTTACTCCGAGCTCTATATAGGAACTTTGATTTACCTCATACAGTAAAAACAATACTAGTAACAAATTAACAGTTACTCCTAGCTCTATATAGGAACTTTGATTTACCTCATACAGTAAAAACAATACTAGTAACAAAGTAACAGTTACCTGAGCTCTATATAGGAACTTTTATTTACCTCATACAGTAAAAACAATACTAGTAACAAAGTAACAGTTACTCCGAGCTCTATATAGGAACTTTGATTTACCTCATACAGTAAAGACAATACTAGTAACAAATTAACAGTTACTCCGAGCTCTATATAGGAACATTGATTTACCTCATACAGTAAAAAAAATACTAGAAACAAAGTAACAGTTACTCCGAGCTCTATATAGGAACTTTGATTTACCTCATACAGTAAAAAGAATACTAGTAACAAAGTAACAGTTACTCCGAGCTCTATATAGGAACTTTGATTTACCTCATACAGTAAAAACAATACTAGTAACAAAGTAACAGTTACTCCGAGCTCTATATAGGAACTTTTATTTACCTCATACAGTAAAAACAATACTAGTAACAAAGTAACAGTTACCCGAGCTCTATATAGGAACTTTGATTTACCTCATACAGTAAAGACAATACTAGTAACAAAGTAACAGTTACTCCGAGCTCTATATAGGAACTTTGATTTACCTCATACAGTAAAAACAATACTATTAACAAAGTAACAGTTACTTCAAGCTCTATATAGGAACTTTTATTTACCTCATACAGTAAAGACAATACTAGTAACAAAGTAACAGTTACTCCGAGCTCTATATAGGAACTTTGATTTCCCTCATACAGGAAAAACAATACTAGTAACAAATTAACAGTTACTCCGAGCTCTATATAGGAACTTTGATTTAACTCATACAGTGATAACAATACTAGTAACAAAGTAACAGTTACTCCGAGCTCTATATAGGAACTTTGATTTACCTCATACAGTAAAAACAATACTAGTAACAAAGTAACAGTTACTCCGAGCTCTATATAGGAACTTTGATTTACCTCATACAGTAAAAAAAATACTAGTAACAAAGTAACAGTTACTCCGAGCTCTATATAGGAACTTTGATTTACCTCATACAGTAAAAACAATACTATTAACAAAGTAACAGTTACTTCAAGCTCTATATAGGAACTTTTATTTACCTCATACAGTAAAACGAATACTACTAGCAAAGTAACAGTTACTCCGAGCTCTATATAGGAACTTTGATTTACCTCATACAGTAAAACGAATACTACTAGCAAAGTAACAGTTACTCCGAGCTCTATATAGGAACTTTGATTTACCTCATACAGTAAAGACAATACTAGTAACAAAGTAACAGTTACTCCGAGCTCTATATAGGAACTTTGATTTACCTCATACAGTAAAAACAATACTAGTAACAAAGTAACAGTTAAATGAGGCTAGGAGAGAACAGATTTTAAGTAAGAAGGTAAGAATCTAAATTATTTTCTGAAGGTAGGGTAACTAACATATAATGGGAATTAGGGATACGATTCAAGACTCAGTAGACTGATGTAATATCACATCCTCGTTACAAAGTTAATATTTTATCTAATTTAAATAACATTGTTTTTACAATTGTCACTACCGCAACGTTTTTGGTTTGCTTTTCTTAAATCAATTACAGTTTCGTTTTTTAATTAAACTCTAAAATCAGGAAAACTGTTATTAGGATTGTAATGGTTTAAAATCATACTATAATGGAACTCTTATGTGTATGATACTGGGAAACCCCAAATTCGCGAAATTTTTATCTTGCGTATCTGGATTTGCAATAGGGGTCACAATATTCTACTTTCACCTCTGTTTCCTATTACGAAGAACTTTATTTTTCTTCATTTTCAGGGTGCAGATATAACGTCTTGAATATATCACACACCAATCTATAGCACTAGCGCCATCTATACACATACAATAGTACTGTCTGTTGTATGACGATGTGAATACTTCGCAGGGTACAGAAGAATATTCACCAAAATTAGTATGTAAGTTCATTAGGGGAAATAAACACAGATTTTTCAGTTTACGTTTTTTAGCGTTTTTGCAGATTTTTTTTAAATCACTACTTCGCCCCT
Organism: Tachypleus tridentatus; assembly: GCF_004210375.1. Taxonomy (NCBI): domain Eukaryota; kingdom Metazoa; phylum Arthropoda; class Merostomata; order Xiphosura; family Limulidae; genus Tachypleus; species Tachypleus tridentatus. Next base: position 158,816,868 of record NC_134832.1, on the reverse strand, counting down.
ATTAATAGATCTTTACGATATCTGTCATGAAGGTTTGCTAGATACATGCAACATTACGGTTTCACATTTTGTGTTTTGCTGTTTTTATGGGTGTTGTAGGTTGTGTTTCTCAATTATATATGGAGGAAAAAAATTCAGTTCTGATATAACCTGTCATTAATTATGAATTTAGTTACCTTCCGTCCAGGGTACGGGTGTCCCGGGTTAGTGAATAATAACGATACTTACCAAATTAAATTAATAAACAACAGCCACGATAAGACCTATATTTATAAACAATATTGTTTAAAATAACAGTACCAGAAAAGAGGAAAAACCTAATAAACAAATAATAATAATACGGCAAATTCTACATTCAAACAATACCTCTCAATAATAATAATAACAAAAATACGGCAAAATTTACATTCAAACAATACTTCTCAATAATAATAAAATACAGCAAATTCTATATTCAAACAACACCTCTCAATAATAATAACTAAAATACAGCAATTACAGAAATTAACCTATTTTCTATGCAAAAACGGGCGAATTTTCACATTTTCATTTACATAAGGTCTGAATAAAACAACATATGAATGAACATTTCCATAATAAGAAAAACAAAAATACAGCAAATTCTACATTGAAACAATACTTCTCAACAATAATAATAACAATAACTAAAATTCAGCAAATTCTACTTTCAAACAGTACCTCCCAATGATAATATGGCAAATTCTCCATTCATATAATACCTCACAATATTAATACTAATAACCAAAAGATTGCAAATTCTACATTCAAACCGTACCTTTCAATAATGCTAATAACCAAAACAAAATTACACCAAATTCTACATTCCCACAATACCTCTCAAAAATAATAATAACAATAACAAAAATACAGCAAATTCTACATTCAACCAATACCTCTCAATAGTAATAATAACAAAATACAGCAAATTCTACATTCACACAGTATCTCTCAGAAATAATAATAATAACAAAAATACGGCAAATTTTTCATTCAAACAATACTTCTAAATAATAATAACAGTAACAAAAATACAGCAAATTCTCTAATCAAACAATACCTGTCATTAATAATAATTATTACAAAAATAAAGCAATTTCTACATTCAAACAATATCTCTCAATAATAATTATAATAATAACAAAAATTCAGTAAATTTTTCATTCAAACAATACCTCTCAATAATAATAATAATAACAAGAATACAGGAAATTCTGCATTCGAACAATATCTCTCAAAAATAATAATAATAACACAAATACGGCAAATTCTACATTGAAACACTACCTCTCAATAATAATACGGCAAATTCTACATTCAAACAATACCTCTCAAAAATAATAACAATAACAAAAATACGGCGAATTCTACATTGAAACAATATCTATCAATAATAATAACAATACCAATAACAAAAAGACATCAAATTCTATATTCAAACAACACCTCTCAATAATAATAATAATAACAAAAATACAACAAATTCTAAATTCAAAGAATAACTCTCAATAATAACAATAACAAGGGACAGCTAATTCTACATTCAAACAGTATCTCTCAATAATAATAATAACAAAAATACAGCAAATTCTACATTCTAACAGTATGTCTCAATAATAATAATAATAATAAAATACGGCAAATTCTACATTTGAAGAATATCTCTCAATAATAATAACCAAAAGGTTGCAAATTCTACACTGAAACAGTACCTATCAATAATAATTATAATAATAACAAAAATTCAGCAAATTTTTCATTCAAACAATACCTCTCAATAATAATAAGAACAACAAAAATACAGCAAATTTTACATTCAAACAATACCTCTCAATAATAATAATAAGAAAAAAATACAGCAAATTCTATATTCAAACAATACCTCTCAATAGTAATAACAAAAATACAGCAATTACAGAAATTAACCTATTTTCTATGCAAAATCGGGCGAATTTTCACATTTTCATTTACATAGGGTCTGAATAAAACAACATATGAATGAACATTTCCACGTATTTATACTGAAGTTATACCAAAATGAAGAAATATACTTAGAAGTGAGTAGTTTTTCAAGACTTGCGACTGTAATGTAAATCACTTTCACGAATCAGCCCCAAATACAGTCTCCCATCATGTTTTCATTATACGTTCCTTGGCGGCGGCGTTCAAAGTCCACTATATCTTGGTGGAAGCTTCCATGTTCTCATTGATTTTATCAAGATGAGTATCTAGAATATGGTCTTTCAGGGACATCCAACAGCCCATTTTGTGTAGTTCTTTACCAGAGCCTCAACCAGTACCACATAATTTTTGGCCTTGTGATTGCCCAAGAAGCCCCGAACCACTGCGACAAAGCTGCTCCAAGCTTTTTTCTCTTCCCACTGAACTTCCTGGGGAATTGTATGCACTCCAGGATCTTCTTTATTTGTGGTCCAACGAAGACACCAGGTTTGACTTTGTCTCAGACAGGTTAGGGAAGAAATTTCGAAGGTACTTGAAGGCTGCAGACTCCCTATCAAGAGCTGTGACAAATTGTTTCATAAGACCAAATTTTATGTTCAATAGTGGGAACAACACCTTCTGGAGGTCCACTAGTGGCTCACACTTGACACTGTGCTTCACCACAGAGAACTCGGTACGTTGTGGCCAGTGCTTCCTTTTGTAGTGTGCTGCAGTGTCCCTGCTGTCCCAAAGGCAAAGATAACAGGAAATTCTGGTAAAACCTTCTTGGAGACCCATCAGGAATGCCACCATTTTGAAGTCTCCGATAACTTCCCAGCCATACTCATCATACTTGAAGGCTTCTAGCAAGGTCTTGACACTGTTGTATTCCTCTTTGAGCCAGGGGAAGAGACGGATACTTATTCCCGTTATGGAGTAGCACAGCTCTGAGGCTTCTGGATGAGCTATCAATCAAGAGGCGCTACTCGTTCAGATTACAGGCAATTCCAACTGCTTTGCACAAACTGGATACATTGTAGCAGAAGCAGAGCCCATCTTGACGAGTGAGAAGCTTGACAAATGTCGGTGACGCTTCCTCTGACCTGCAACTTGCACTTGAAAATTCTTGTAAGTTCTATAACATTCTAGGAAGTTCTTGTAAGTTCGAGAAAATTCTCTATCAGCTACTCAGCACTGAATCTTCCTGGAATGTTCTGGAAATTAGGTAAATTTGAAAATTTCCTTACCCAGGTTAAAAAAGCAAAGTTTGAAAGAGAAAAATTGTTTGTTTTTTTTTTCATTTACTTTGGGCACAAGCAATTGGGAAATAACACTTTCTGCCCAGGAACAAGTAAAGTAAAATTTTGTTACATAGTGTTATCTGTGACACAGCTGTATAAGTCCACAAACAATAAATCTTTCGTGTATCATTTTATAAAGATTGAAAGAAACAGTTAATACACGCGATTTAGATTGTATTTAATGTACTGATGTTTACTTCTATATTTAATTTTCATGATGTATTTTTAGCATTTCCAGACGTTTTATATGTAAAACACTTGTTGTTAATTTCATTTATGTAATAAATATATTGTATAACATGTATTTGCCCTGAAAAAAAACGCTTATTTAAATATCTGAATAATATACGATAATTTCATTTTAGATTTACAAGATTCTTTGTTCTGTTAGAGTTTAAAGGATTTATGTAATTAGCTATGTTTCAATATGTTTATCTTTCTGTAAATATTTCCACAAATTTTTGTATAGAGTTTATTTCATAAGAAATATTCTTACCATTTCGTGAAAACTTAACGTTTACTACATATAGGTCGCTCTTTTAATCTCTTCCTGATGCATCACAGCTGGTAGCAAGTTGAGAAAGCCTGAACCCTTGTGACATGTTGTCTGAATGGAGTAATTCTTTTGTTTCCATAAAGCTCAGAGACAAACTAGAAATTTCATTTCGTATCTTTCAAACTTTATTTTATCTGTACTTTAACATTTAAAATTATTAGTTCACCATAGTAAAATATATCTTTCACATATGAACATAATTTATAACTGAAAACAAAAGTTGCATATGATATCCTTAAAAGGACCCTTGTTTATAAATTTTTCACATTTTATAAATCCAACACGTTTATTATTACAACAACAGTGTAGAACCACAATTTTTACTGAAACATTTATTAACAAAGCTTCAAAATAAACTAATATACTATAAACATTTTATCTTATAAAGGACTGAATTAGTTTTCATACGCATTTTTTACATATTGCTATTTCAATTAGTGTTTATATTTTTCACTTGTTTACCAATATATGAAAATAAAAACATAACTTATCACGAGACATCGTGCTAAAGATGTATTACTACGTAAATAAACATATAAACAAGTTGATGTAAACTTTTTTGTTTGTTTGTTTGGAATTTCGCACAAAACTACTCGAGGGCTATCTGTGCTAGCCGTCCCTAATTTAGCAGTGTAAGACCAGAGGGAAGACAGCTAGTCGTTACCACCCACCGCCAACTCTAGGCCTACTCTTTTACCAACGAATAGTGGGATTGACCGTCACATTATACACCCCCACGGCTGGAAGGGCGAGCATGTTTAGCGCGACGCAGGCGCGAACCCGCGAACCTCGGATTACGCGCTTGGCCATGCCGGGCCTTCATGTAAACTAGATGTCAAACATTCAGTATGTAGCCTCAGAAAAATTGGTTTATCGACTATTTGAAAACAGTATTTCGGTAACACATGATGCATTATCTTTCATTTAGACTTTATAAAAAGATCAAGAAATATATATATTAACTGTCATTTTAAAACCAGTGCTGTTTAATTTTCTTATATAAAACTTGTGTTTCATTATGACCTAATCAGCCATTATTAATATATATATAAGCAAAATAATAGAATTTACAATTATCTTAGTTATTGAAAGTTGTGTTAACAAAACTTCGAGATACTATTTAGTTTATAAAATACTGGACTAGCTTTCATAAAACATTCGTACACTGTGTAAATATTAGTGTTTGTTAATTTCAGTTTATAGACAAATAAGTTAGTGTGCATTTCTTATATTTCTTTAAGTTTATCGTAATTTACAATAGAAACCATTTTACACTGATTAATCAGTAAGATTGATCTGTGCTCAACATACAAGCACAGTTACTTGGGAAATATAACTCACTTTATATTGATAATTCAGTAACAACTTAATTTTGTTCTGTTTAGACTAGAGGTCAAATACTCGATAATTAGATGTCTAGCTTAGTTTTTATGATAAATTATATTTCCTGAATAACAATTTCTGACAAGTATGTTTGAATATCTGATACAAGTCTCCATTTATATTTCTTGTATAAAACTTGTTTCATCATAGGTGCCTCAATGTGATCAAAATTATAGTCTAGATTTAATTATCTCTTAAAAGTTATAGGTAAACCCGTAAATTTAACGAGACAACTATTAAAACATAGAATATTACATATGTCACTTTTATCACACGTACTATCTTAATTTATGAACAAGGCAAATCTTACTGCTAGTGCTTAACATATATCTAGAATTATCTGTCTTGAAAGGAGATCCTAATAATATACCAAGATTCACAGATTTAGAAAGTATCATTTATACTGATATATTTATTAAATAACTTTAAGACTTTACAAATACACTATTTACGACAACATCTTTGTTTATAAAATGCTAATATAAAGCCTAGTATAATAAAACTTGTGGTATATACTTGTTTCAAGCTGTTATTAGTGAAATTGAATGAATCACCGTAAATGAAACAGAAGGGATATTCCTCAAGGTGATTCAAACTAACGTGATCATAGTAAATGAAACAGAAGGGATATTCCTCAAGGTGATTCAAACTAACGTGATCATAGTAAATGAAACAGAAGGGATATTCCTCAAGGTGATTCAAACTAACGTGATCGTAGTAAATGAAACAGAAGGGATATTCCTCAAGGTGATTCAAACTAACGTGATCGTAGTAAATGAAACAGAAGGGATATTCCTCAAGGTGATTCAAACTAACGTGATCGTAGTAAATGAAACAGAAGGGATATTCCTCAAGGTGATTCAAACTAACGTGATCGTAGTAAATGAAACAGAAGGGATATTCCTCAAAGTGATTCAAACTAACGTGATCATAGTAAATGAAACAGAAGGGATATTCCTCAAGGTGATTCAAACTAACGTGATCATAGTAAATGAAACAGAAGGAATATTCCTCAAGGTGATTCAAACTAACGTGATCATAGAAAGTTTCTTCATTTAGTAATTCTACAAAACATGTCGTGCACTTCAAACCCATAAATAACGGTCCACCATCGCCAAGTGGTTAAGGCGCTCGACTCGTAATCTGAGGGTCATGGGTTCGAATCCACCTTCAGCTGTGACGGAAGTGTTATAATATAACAGTAGATCTCACTTTCGTTGGTAAAAAACAATAACCCAAGAGGTGACGGTAAGCGGTGATGACTACATTGCTAAATTAGGGACGACTAGCACAGGTATACTTCGTGTAGCTTTACCCCACAATTGAAAAAAAAAAAAAGTGGTATCTACCCTCGGGTTAGAGGTGTAATCTTTTATACTCCTCACATTAACCGTCTCCTATTGCTTAAAAGTGACATGTTTGACCACAACTGTAAATATAGTGACAAACTTGTCAAGTAAAAAACATACTGAAACATTTAATAACATTTCAGGCTATAAGACAACTTTATCGAAGATTTATCACATTCCATCACTGAAGGTTTTAAGAACAAAATATGTAAAAGTTATTGACAAATAATTTCACTTTTGTTGCTTCTTATGATAATAGATATGATCCACAAGCAAAACGATTCTTTCATAGTTTATAAATGCACCATGGTTACTGTTTATCATTATATAACATCCAAAATAAATTATTTGATAGATTCACTTAATTAATGAAGAACATATTTTGTATATCTCTAAGCTAAACAATAAACAAAAAATAAAATTATCTTTTCTTTCACCTTACGTAACGACGGATAAAGTTAAATGTACATTCATGGTATTCTATGGAGAAAGTTAAATGTATATTAATTTTATTCTATGGAGAAAGTTAAATGTACATTAATTTTATTCTATGGAGAAAGTTAAATTTACATTTATGGTATTCTATGGAGAAAGTTAAATGTACATTCGTGGTATTCTATGGAGAAAGTTAAATGTACATTCGAGATATTCTATGGAGAAAGTTAAATGTACATTCGTGGTATTCTATGGAGAATGTTAAATGTACATTCGTGATATTCTATGGAGAAAGTTAAAAGTACATTCGTGATATTCTATGGAGAAAGTTAAATGTACCTTCGTGGTATTCTATGGAGAAAGTTAAATGTACATTCGTGATATTCTATTGAGAAAGTTAAATGTACATTCGTGGTATTCTATGGAGAAAGTTAAATGTACATTCATGGTATTCTATGGAGAAAGTTAAATGTACATTTATGGAATTCTTAAGATTCGAATACATTAGGAAGTTTTTTTATGATACTTTTTGTTTCTGTCCAGACTTTACATGTTTGTAGTTTAAAACTACCTGACATATTTGTAGTGGTTAAAAACTACGTGACATATTTGTAGTTTCAAACTACTATTCTTCACAAATATAACTTAACAATATCTATACGTATTCCGATTTAATGACGAGGATCCCACTTTTTATAAAATAAATATTTGTAGGTGGCTTGAATGGATAATGAAGGAATCTTGCACAATGCTTCGATAATATTAAGACATCATCTTCTTCAGATTTAGACATTTAAAGAAATATGAATCAATTTACAATTAGGGTTGTGTTCTTCACATTTAATTATCAGATAAAAATTACTGATAGCTCATATTTTGGAATAAAAGTGCCGTTTATGAATTATAAGATACTGAAGTGACAAGATTAAATTAGCCTTCATTCATGGCTAGTAACTTTCAGCTACCATGTACACCTTCTACTTTGTTAAGCTATCATTTCATTCATGGCTAGTAACTTTCAGCTACCATGTACACCTTCTACTTTGTTAAGCTATCATTTCATTCATGGCTAGTAACTTTCAGCTAGCATGTACACCTTCTACTTTGTTAAGCTATCATTTCATTCATGTCTAGTAACTTTCAGCTACCATGTACACCTTCTACTTTGTTAAGCTATCATTTCAATCATGGCTAGCAACTTTCACCTACCATGTACACCTTCTACTTTGTTAAGCTATCATTTCATTCATGTCTAGTAACTTTCAGCTAGCATGTACACCTTCTACTTTGTTAAGCTATCATTTCATTCATGTCTAGTAACATTCAGCTACCATGTACACCTTCTACTTTGTTGTTATCATTTCAATCATGGCTAGTAACTTTCAGCTACCATGTACACCTTCTACTTTGTTAAGCTATCATTTCATTAATAGCTAGTAACTTTCAGCTACCATGTACACCTTCTACTTTGTTAAGCTATCATTTCATTCATGTCTAGTAACTTTCAGCTACCATGTGCACCTTCTACTTTGTTAAGCTATCATTTCAATCATGGCTAGCAACTTTCAGCTACCATGTACACCTTCTACTTTGTTAAGCTATCATTTCATTCATGTCTAGTAACATTCAGCTACCATGTACACCTTCTACTTTGTTAAGCTATCATTTCAATCATGGCTAGCAACTTTCAGCTACCATGTACACCTTCTACTTTGTTAAGTTATCATTTCATTAATAGCTAGTAACTATCAGCTACCATGTACACCTTCTACTTTGTTAAGCTATCATTTCATTAATAGCTAGTAACTTTCAGCTACCATGTACACCTTCTACTTTGTTAAGCTATCATTTCATTCATGTCTAGTAACTTTCAGCTAGCATGCACACCTTCTACTCTGTTAAGCTATCAGGCGAGATAATTATGCAAACTTGAGAAACAAGACAAATGAGTATTTAAGAAGGTTACTACAATGCAAACTAGATAGTGTTTTATTTATCTTATTTAAGAAGGTTACTACAATGCAAACTAGATAGTGTTTTAGTTATCTTATTTAAGAAGGTTACTACAATCCAAACTAGATAGTGTTTTATTTATCTTATTTAAGAAGGTTACTACAATCCAAACTAGATAGTGTTTTATTTATCTTATTTAAGAAGGTTACTACAATCCAAACTAGATAGTGTTTTATTTATCTAGACGAAATAAGATAATTCGTATACATCAACAACCAGAATAAAGTTTGTCTCACTACTGAAGACATACAACAGTCAAAATATCCTACACTATATTAGAGGTAAAAAAAACATTTCTTTATTTGAGGTGAAATGTGAAGTTACAGTCTTTTCATTGTTAGGATGTGATGACACTTATTGTTACGATGTGATGACCCTGTTACTGTTAGGATGTGATGACCCTGTTACTGTTAGGATGTGATGACCCTGTCATTGTTAGGATGTGATGACCCTGTTATTGTTACGATGTGATGACCCTGTTACTGTTAGGATGTGATGGCCCTGTCATTGTTAGGATGTGATGACCCTGTTATTGTTAGGATGTGATGACCCTGTCATTGTTAGGATGTGATTACCCTGTCATTGTTAGGATGTGATGACTCTGTTATTTTTCGGATGTGATGACCCTGTCATTGTTAGGATGTGATGATCCTGTCATTGTTAGGATGTGATGACCCTGTTATTGTTAGGATGTGATGATCCTGTCATTGTTAGGATGTGATGACCCTGTTATTGTTAGGATGTGATGACCCTGTTATTGTTAGGATGTGATGACCCTGTCATTGTTAGGATGTGATGACCCTGTCATTGTTATGATGTGATGACCCTGTTATTGTTACGATGTGATGACCCTGTTATTGTTAGGATGTGATGACCCTGTCATTGTTATGATGTGATGACCCTGTTATTGTTACGATGTGATGACCCTGTTATTGTTAGGATGTGATGACCCTCTCATTGTTATAATGTGATGACCCTGTCATTGTTATAATGTGATGACCCTGTTGTTGTTAGGATGTGATGACCCTGTTACTGTTAGGATGTGATGACCCTGTTATTGTTATTGTGTGATGACCCTGTCATTGTTAGGATGTGATTACCCTGTTATTGTTAGGATGTGATGACACTGTTATTGTTACGATGTGATGACCCTGTTACTGTTAGGATGTGATGACCCTGTTATTTTTAGGATGTGATGACCCTGTTACTGTTAGGATGTGATGACCCTGTCATTGTTAGGATGTGATGACCCTGTTATTGTTAGGATGTGATGACCCTGTTATTGTTAGGATGTGATGACCCTGTTATTGTTAGGATGTGATTACCCTGTCATTGTTAGGATGTGATGACTCTGTTATTGTTAGGATGTGATGACCCTGTTATTTTTCGGATGTGATGACCCTGTTATTGTTAGGATGTGATGATCCTGTCATTGTTAGGATGTGATGACCCTGTTATTGTTAGGATGTGATGATCCTGTCATTGTTAGGATGTGATGACCCTGTTATTGTTAGGATGTGATGACCCTGTCATTGTTAGGATGTGATGACCCTGTCATTGTTATGATGTGATGACCCTGTTATTGTTACGATGTGATGACCCTGTTATTGTTAGGATGTGATGACCCTCTCATTGTTACTATGTGATGACACAGTTATTGTTAGGATGTGATGACCCTGTCATTGTTATAATGTGATGACCCTGTTGTTGTTAGGATGTGATGACCCTGTCATTGTTACGATGTGATGACCCTGTTACTGTTAGGATGTGATGACCCTGTTATTGTTATTGTGTGATGACCCTGTCATTGTTAGGATGTGATTACCCTGTTATTGTTACGATGTGATGACCCTGTTACTGTTAGGATGTGATGACCCTGTTATTTTTAGGATGTGATGACCCTGTTATTGTTAGGGTGTGATGATCCTGTCATTGTTAGGATGTGATGACCCTGTCATTGTTAGGGTGTGATGACCTTGTCATTATTAAGGTGTGATGACCCTGAAAGGGACCTTTAAATTTCAGTCATTTAAATAAAGTCTTTTTTTTTTTCAAACCAAGAATATCCCTCGTCTTCCTTATCTTCAGGACGAATCCTTATCTGTATGACTCCAGGAGACCCAGTGTAGAAATAATCAGGGAATATCTAAATGTTCAATCAAATGTAAATAAAACACATAATACACTAAACAAAATGGTTTGTACGGAGATAATAATCACATAATTAGAGATTTTGAAAATACTTACCAAAAAGTATACATTTTACTAGCTCATAACTGTAGGTATGTTTGTAAATTATCTTATATTCACAATACATTATTGTTTGTTCATTAATTCTACACAAATTTATATAATCTAGAACAAAGTATCTCTCCAAGAAGTGATACCAAGCGGTAAAACTCTGTCAGTTCTCTGTCAGGTGATAAGAAAGTGACCTATTCATATTCTATCTGATATGCTATATATAACAACACATAACACTGATTATAGATCTAGTATAATATCAAAAAAAGATATATATAACAACACATAACACTGATTATAGATCTAGTATAATATCAAAAAAAAGATATATATAACAACACATAACACTGATTATAGATCTAGTATAATATCAAAAAAAAGATATATATAACAACACATAACACTGATTGTGGATCTAGTATAATATCAAGAAACAAAGATATATATAACAACACATAACACTGATTATGGATCTAGTATAATATCAAGAAACAAAGATATATATAACAACACATAACACTGATTATGGATCTAGTATAATATCAAGAAACAAAGATATACAACAACACATAACACTGATTATGGATCTAGTATAATATCAAGAAACAAAGATATATATAACAACACATAACACTGATTATGGATCTAGTATAATATCAAGAAACAAAGATATATATAACAATACATAACACTGACTGTGGATCTAGTATAATATCAACGGACAAAGAATGTGTTAATTACTGTGATGTTACATCACTCTATCATTGTAATGTAACAACTAAATGTGTCTGTTTGAATTTCGCACAAAGCTACTCGAGGGCTATCTGTGCTAGCCGTCCCTAAATTAGCAGTGTAAGACTAGAGGAAAGGCAGCTAGTCATCACCACCCACCGCCAACTCTTGGGCTACTCTTTTACCAACGAATAGTAGGATTATAACCCCCCCACGGCAGAAAGGGCGAGCATGTTTGACGCGACGGGGATGCGAACCCGCGACCCTAAGATTACGAGTCGCACGCTTGGCCATGCCGGGCCGCTAAAAGTGTCATACAAAATTATGTATCATAAAATAATTTTAGGACAGATAATCATAAAGTATATAAAGTAAATTATCACTTATGATATTTGCCTCGTTCATATAACGAATAAATTAAGATAGTATGTGTAATAGAAACTGACATGTGTTATAGGGCTTTAGTAACACCATCCGCCTATAAGGTTTTAGTAACACTATCTCCCTATAGAACTTTAGTGATACCATTCACCTGTAGAACCTAGATAAAAGTATTCCAGATTTAATGTTTTACTTATAAAGTAATATTGCTATTGTGATAAAAATGTTCAGTGTTGCTAACTGTAAAACTATATAAGTAAATTAGATAAAGTGTTAATCTCAACACTTTGATTGCTACTATAAAACATATGGATTTACGTTATCTTTTGGTAATTTGCTCGCGAACTGTTTACTGCTTAAGACAGCATTGCCATCTGGTGCCGATTCGTGGAAAAATGACTAAAATTACCTTTAGTTCACAACATCATGACGTTATCATCTCTACCCTATCCTCGTGAAGTAACAAATTAGAACATGGTATCTAGAATGTCACCCTAACTGTTTTTCTTACGTTGGCATTTTAGCCGCAGCAGAACGGATGTGAGTTTCTTTGTTTTCAAATACAAACTTTTAGTTCATAGCTTCGTTATCTCTTGACCGATTTTAGACCTAATTACCGTTTTTAACTCGATAGGTGAAAACCTTTTGATTACTTGTTTCGCTGCGCCATAGACTACGTAGTTTAGCCTACTCTAATCCTGCTTAAAATAATTTCAACTTCAAGGTAGACTGGTAAAGGTCCTGAGAAGTAATAAAAGTAAATCGGATATAGGCGCGCGCCCCACACCTGGTACTTCGGGCGCACAAAAGCATAGCTGAAAATAGGGGTGAAAAAGGTATCATTGAATTTACTCTAACCCTGCCTAACAAGTACCGCGACTACTGAGGACTCCTCTTGTTACTACTGAGGACTCCCTCTTGTTTGTTTTATATTAGTGTTGATTATATCGTTTAGACTGAAACGAAGTTTCAGTAATGTAATATATTTAAACAAAAATAAACCTTCGAGTCAAAGAGCACTTTATCACTGTCTGTTGATTTATAATGTTTTGTTGATAAATCCACTATAATATTAGCAACAAAGCTCCAAGATCAGTAAATCTCCCTCTCTTTGTTGTTTGTTCGACCCTGAACAAAGTGAAATATTGCAGGAGATCTTCCCCTGTTTATTGTTTGTCCAACACTGAACAAAGTGATATATTGCAGGAGATCTTCCCCTGTTTATTGTTTGTCCGACACTGAACAAAGTGATATATTGCAAGAGATCTTCCCCTGTTTATTGTTTGTCCGACTGTGAAATGTTGCAGGAGATCTTCCCCTGTTTATTGTTTGTCCGACACTGAACAAAGTGATATATTGCAGGAGATCTTCCCCTGTATGTTGTTTGTCCGACACTGAACAAAGTGATATATTGCAGGAGATCTTTCCCTGTCTGTTGTTTGTCCGACACTGAAGAAAGTGAAATACTGCAGGAGATCTTCCCCTGTTTATTGTTTGTCCGACTGTGAAATGTTGCAGGAGATCTTCCCCTATTGATTACAAATGTTTGTATATTGATGAATATATTTAAATAAATATGAATTTTGTTTGTCATATTAATTAAACACAAGTTGTTCTTTTTTCTACATTAGTACGGAATTAAAAAGAAAGAAGAGAAAGAAGCAGAGATGAATGAAGCTATTGCAGAAGGAGGTCTGAATAGGAGAAAGAAAACTCCTGCAGAACTCGCTGCAGAACAAGAAGCTGAGGACCTGGATGACTTCACAAGTACGTCACTGTACTTAATAAATAATTTAGTAATATTAACATGCTTGAAAGTGTGGAGCACGTGACTGAGTATCTTGAAGATAAAACAATACTAATATTAAATTGAGAGGAAGTCAAAGCAGAAATTTCACTGAAGTTATGTTTTGTTGTTATTTTACAAAATAATTATCTTTCTACGATTGTACTTCCTTAGTTCGTACGTTCGAGCTTATGTTTGAACTGTTTTAGAAACGATTATTCAGTTCGACACAAACTAGAACGGAACTCCATCGATCACAGTCTATGTGCTTTAACAGCTGTATGTAGCGGAAAGTTAGGCTTACCGGTTTGGTTCATATTGTGCAGTATCCCATAAAATGACTGGTATATTAAAACTACAGCTTACAATCACACATTTAAACTGACCAAATTCATCGGGAGACATGTCAGGAATGTATTGATGTTTTTTTAATCATCTGATGAAAACATTTAGCAATCTTCTATGAATTTTTGGGTTGGAAAGTTTTATACTGTATCTAAACTTTTCATTTTCTACATGAGAGCTTTGAGTCCGAGGATAAGTTTCAATATATCTTAATCTCTCTCTGTACATGTTTTCCATTTTCACAAACGATCCTTATCTTTGAAACATTGTGTTTTTGTATTTTGTTCCCACATTGTGTAATAACTTATTTTTATGTACGCTTCCCGTCAGGAAGACACAAATCATATCCAGCCACTGACTAAATTTCTCGACTTCGTTTTAACTTCAGGCAAATTGGCTATTTATCACTAGACTGTGGTTCTATAACCATCTCGACATTTTCAGTGAAACGCTACGTAATTTACATTCATTTCAATAACACGTTAATGACACTGTAATAATATACCTTTTTTCTTCAAATTTTTAACTTTAAAATATAATGACAATATCAAATTCTATTAATATGTTTTGATGCTTTGAGATTATTTATAACCAAGTTTTATTGTGCTGGGTAAATTGTGAAAAAATAAAATAAAACTAATATTATAACCACAATTAGGCTTGAATGTATAGCCAACAAAAGATCCCCACTGATCCCTTATAAGAAGAATATTATACATAGATAGTTAAAAATTAGTGTTATAAGAAGTATTCAAGATACATGCTGAAATAAAAGCTATAAATACAAGTAAAGTGATACTTACTGGAAAAATCTGAAAACTTGGCTAGCTATAACTTTTACAAGAATTTAAATATAATTTTTAATTTGGACTACAGAAAAGTGTATAAAGCTGCCAGTATAGGAATTTAATTTTATAAACTTGTGATTGTAGTTTCAAACTCTGGTTTTATTATTTTAGCAGGATCTGTACTTCATTTTAAAATTCATAATTTTTAACACTTGTTTTTTAACATTATAACTGTATTATATACTTTATCTGCGTCTATCAATCGATATGTGGCGCTATCTGTTGGGTTGAATAGGAGTTAAAATATTTAAGCACGTGCATGATATATTTACCATTTATATTCTATATACATATATACACACACACACACATATATATATATATATGGATTTTTATCGGAATATCAAAAGAGGATACCCACAGACCAGTCGGGGGGTAAACTAGAGAAACCTTGAAGCGATAATTCGAACCGTCTAGGGACTAGCCCTACTGATGTGATCAGGTAGACAGTCAGTAGGCAAAAAAGGTGGCTGTTTCAGAAATTGTTCAGTTGTTATACTAGAAACGTTAGCAACCTATTTTAGCATATTATTGGTGTAAACGCGTATAATATATCTTAACCAATATGGCTGGTGGTTCACTAAGGTTCACTGTTAGTTATTCGGTGAGTGAACTATTTGGAATCTTTATCAATCCATACGATCAAGTAATTAAACTTACATTGTGAAACTACATTACTGAAATAGAATAGTTGGCTTGACGCAATGTTAGTTAGAACATATGGCTTAAGACAATGTCAGTTAGAACACTTGCCTTCTAATAATGACAGTTAGAAGTCATGATTTCAAACAATGTCAGTTATAATGCTTGGCTTGCAATAATGTCAGTTAGAAGTCATGGTTTCAAACAATATCAATTAGAACGCTTGGGTTCTAATAATATCACTTAGAATTCATGACTTCAAACTATTTCAGGTGGAAGACTTGGCTGGTTACAGTGGCAGCTAGAACACTTGGTTTGTAATAATGTCAGTTAGAAGTCATGGTTTCAAACAATGTCAGTTAGAACACTTGGTTTGTAATAATGTCAGTTAGAAGTCATGATTTCAAACAATGTCAGTTAGAACACTTAGTTTGTAATAATGTCAGTTAAAAGTCATGATTTCAAACAATGTCAGTTAGAACATTGGCTTGTAATAATGTCAGTTAGAAGTCATAGTTTCAAACAATGTCAGTTAGGACACTTGGTTTGTAATAATGTCAGTTAGAAATCATGGTTTCAAACAATGTCAGTTAGAACACCTGGCTTGTAATAGTGTCAGATAGAAGTCCTAGTTTCAAACAATGTCAGTTAGGACACTTGGCTTGTAATATCAGTTAGAAGTCATAGTTTCAAACAATGTCAGTTAGGACACTTGGCTTGTAATAATGTCAGTTAGAAGTCATGGTTTCAAACAATGTCAGTTAGAACACTTGGCTTGTAATAATGTCAGTTAGAAGTCATGGTTTCAAACAATGTAAGTTAAGACTCTTGATTTGTAATAATATCACTTCAAACTCATGGTTTCAAACAATGTCATTTCGAACACTTGTAATAATGTCTGTTAGAAATCATTGCTTTAAAACAGTGTCAGTTTTATCTTCCACATGCCCTCCAGTAGTTTTGTAGTAGTATATTCTTTTCGTAAGAAATTATTTGAGTATCTCTAGTTGGATCACTTTTGGCATTATAAAAATATTATCCACAAAAATAGGAAGCATAAAGTTTGAAAAAAAAAATACATATCTAGCGAGAAATATAAGACTATATGATTTGTTGATGGTCTAGGCACTATTTATATAATGACTTTTCACATTGAACAAGTAACAAAATATGAATAATTTGAAGCAAGTGGCCTATAATTTTTATAAGTTTTATTCCAGCCAATCATGTTCTAAAATACGAATTCGTGATATTTTAAGTTCAGATTATTATAGATATGTATCAAGAGTTTAAGAAGGAACATTTTGTTTCAGATGAATGTTGTTGTGTCGTTATAAACAAGCAACAAAGAATGAATTTTGTGAAACTTGGTAATTTGTTCTCCTATCGAAGTTATCGTGGTTCAAACATAAGTATAAAGGCTTATAAAAATATGTAGCTTGTGTCATAAAATTATAATTTTTTTTTATTACTGGTTACATGCTTGCAGCCTAGCTAAAATATCACATAAATTTAGCTTTGTTTCTCGCTTACAAAAATTATTCAATATCTTATCCTATTGTCACTTGGCTTTTCGTATGTAACAAATTATTCAATATCTTATCCTTTTGTCACTTGGCTTTTCGTATGTAACAAATTATTCAATATCTTATCCTTTTGTCACTTGGCTTTTCGTATGTAACTTACGTAATTCTTTCCCCACAAAAGATTGTATGCATTAGTTTAGATGAAATGTTAAAACACAATTACATTTGTCTTCTTTCACATAACTGAAACAAAAGAAAAGAGTCCCCACTAGAATAACGGTAAGTCTACGAATTTACAACGCTAAAATCAGGAGTTCGATTCCTTGGTGAACTCAGCTATCTGCTGAGTCCGATGTGGATTTTACTATATGAAAACACACAAAGCAAGGGCTCGTGTAAGAACATTAAGTCTGAGTGGTTTCTTTAGTAGAGGTGAATTAAAATTCTACTTTAATAAGAAAAACAAACTTGCCATGTAACCGAGAGGTATAGCATTTAGATATAATGTTATATATTATAAGTTACTGAATACTGAGGGTTCTGTGTGGTTATATATTGCAAGTTACTGAATACTAAGGGTTTTGTGATGTTATATACTATACGTTACTTAATACTGAGGATTTTGTGTTGTTATGTGTTATATGTTGCTAAATACTGAAGGTTCTGTGTTGTTATATGTTACTGAATACTGAGGATTCTGTGTTATATACTCTTCAAAAAAAGAAACGGAAAAGGGATATTTTTGTTATTTTAAAGAGAAATATATGTAATAACGTTACAAGCTCAGAGTATGTGATGTTACACGTGTTAAGGCACTGATTGTCAGACCAAAATGACAATAAAAGTTGTGCACTTTGAAAACGGAGGAAAGCATCGGATTTTTCACCAAAACGCATTCATGTCCAATAAATTTGTTTGAGAGATCTGCATGTTCTGCAAGTGCAATATGTGCAAAATCCCTATAAAAGTGACGGGTTCTCGGTTTCTATAGCTCAGTGTTAAGCCACCGACACGCAATACAGTTACGCCAAGACTGACAGAAGCACAACGCAACAACGCCATTGGTCGCTTGGAAGCAGGCGAATCTCGATCAGATGTTGCCAGAGCTGTGAATGTCCACCCAAGCACCATCACAAGGCTATGGAATCGTCACCAACAACATGGATCAACTCGTGACCGTCCACAATCTGGCAGACCTCGTGTGACCACGCCCGCACAAGATCGCAACATCCGGTTACATCACCTTCGGGATAGGACCACCACTGCGACGTCTACTGCCTCAACCATACCAGGGCTGCGTAGGATTTACGATCAGACCGTACGCAACCGTCTACGAGATTCTTAGGCCCCATGTGCAACCCATCATGGTGAACGTCAACGTTTTTCAAAATGACAACGCCCGTCCTTACACAGCCCGACACACCACTGTCTTCTTGAGACACCACAACATCAACGCTCTTCCCTGGCCCTCCAGATCACCAGATTTAAACCCTATCGAACATCTTTGGGACAAGTTGGACTGACGTCTGCGACGGCGACAACCTCAACCGCAGACTCTACCTCAGCTTGCAGCAGCTTTGCAGGCTGAGTGGACATCCATTCCACAGGATGTAATTCGTCATCTCATCGCTTTCATGGACCAAGATGCCAAGCTGTTATTGATGCTCACGGGGGGCATACTCGTTATTGACGTTGAGTGACATTAAACTTCACCTAGTGAGCGTGGACTTCGCCTTTGCAGACTTTGGATATTCAGCAGTGAATGTGCAAAGTTTTACACATGTCATACAGAACTACCCGGAATAAACTTGTTAACAATTTGTCTCATATTTTGCCTCTTGCGTTTCGTTTTTTGAAGAGTATATGTTGTATGTTATTAAACCATTAGGTTCTGTATTGTTACATATTATCAGTTACTGAATACTGAGGGTTCTCTGTTGTTATATATTGTAAGTTACTGAATACTCAGGGTTCTGTGTTGTTATACATTATAAGTTACTGAATACTGAGGGTTGTGTGTTATATATTATAAGTTGCTGAATAGTGAAGGTTCTGTGATTTTATATAGTATGTGTTACTGAACACTGAGGATTCTGTGTTGTTATATATAAGTTACTGAAGATTATTTGTTGTCATACATTATGTTTTACTGAATACTGAGAATTCTGTGCTGTTATATATGAGAAATGACTGAACAGTGAATGTCCTGTGTTGTTATATATTGTAAGTTAGTGAATACGGAAGGTTATGTGATGTTATATATTATAGTTACTAAATCTTGGAGGTTCTGTGTTGTTATATATTATACATTACTAAATACTGAAGGTTCTATGTTGTTATGTATTATAAGTTACTAAATCTTGGAGATTCTGTGTTGTTTCATATTACACATTACTAAATACTGAAGGTTCTATGTTACTAAATTCTGAAAGTTCTGTATTGTTATATAAGCTACTGAATAGTCAGGGTTCTGTGTTGTTATGTATGTTACTGAATAGACAGGGTTCTGTGTTGTTATGTAAGTTACTGAATAATGAGGGTTGCATGTTGTTATATATTTTGTGTTATTGGATACTGAAGATTCTCTATTGTTATGTATATTATACGTTATTAAATATTGAAGGTTCTGTGTTGTCATATATTATAAGTTACTGAATATTGAAGGTTCTCCGTTGTTATATATTATATGCTACTAAATACTGAGAATTCTGTGGTTTCATATAGGTTACTGAATACTGAACGTTATGTGCTGTTATATATTATACGTTACTGAATAATGGAAGTTCTGTGTTGTTATATTTTATATGTTACTGAATACTGAAGGTTCTATGTTATATTCATATATTACTGAATACTGAAGGTTGTATGCTGTTATATATTATACATAACTGAATACTGAACGTTTTCTGTTATTATATATTATACGTTACTAAATAATGAAGGTTCTGTCTTTTTATATATTAAACGTTACGGAATTTGTTGTTATATTGTAATATATTATATGTTACTAAATTCTCAACGTTGTGTGTTCTTATATACTATACGTTACTGAATAATAAACGTTCTGTGTCTTTATATATTATATGTTACTGAATTATGAATGTTCTGTGTTGTTATATAGCATACGTTATTAAATTCAGAACGGTTTGTGTTGTTATATAAGTTACTGAATACTGGGGATTCTGTGTTGTTATGTATTATACGTTATTGAATACTGAACGCTGTTTGTTGTTGTATATTTTATTTTACTGAATACTGAACGCTGTTTGTTGTTGTATATTTTATTTTACTGAATACTGAACGTTATTTGTTGTTGTATATTTTATTTTACTGAATACTGAACGCTGTTTGTTGTTGTATATTTTATTTTACTGAATACTGAACGCTGTTTATTGTTGCATATTTTATTTTACTGAATACTGAACGCTGTTTGTTGTTTTATATTTTATTTTACTGAATACTGAACGCTGTTTGTTGTTGTATATTTTATTTTACTGAATACTGAACGCTGTTTATTGTTGCATATTTTATTTTGCTGACTACTGAACGCTGTTTGTTGTTGTATATTTTACTTTTACTGAATACTGAGCGCTGTTTGTTGTTTATATTTTATTTTACTGAATACTGAACGCTGTTTATTATTGCATATTTTATTTTACTGAATACTGAACGCTGTTTGTTGTTGTATATTTTATTTTACTGAATACTGAACGCTGTTTATTGTTGTATATTTTATTTTGCTGACTACTGAACGCTGTTTGTTGTTGTATATTTTATTTTACTGAATACTGAGCGCTGTTTGTTGTTTATATTTTATTTTACTGAATACTGAACGCTGTTTATTATTGCATATTTTATTTTACTGAATACTGAACGCTGTTTATTGTTGCATATTTTATTTTACTGAATACTGAGCGCTGTTTGTTGTTTATATTTTATTTTACTGAATACTGAACGCTGTTTATTATTGCATATTTTATTTTACTGAATACTGAACGCTGTTTATTGTTGCATATTTTATTTTACTGAATACTGAACGCTGTTTGTTGTTGTATATTTTATTTTACTGAATACTGAACGCTGTTTATTGTTGCATATTTTATTTTACTGAATACTGAACGCTGTTTGTTGTTGCATATTTTATTTTACTGAATACTGAACGCTGTTTTTTGTTGCATATTTTATTTTACTGAATACTGAACGCTGTTTGTTGTTGTATATTTTATTTTGCTGACTACTGAACGCTGTTTGTTGTTGCATATTTTATTTTACTGAATACTGAACGCTGTTTGTTGTTGTATATTTTAATTTACTGAATACTGAACGCTGTTTGTTGTTGTATATTTTATTTTACTGAATACTGGACGTTGTTCGAACCAAAGTACTCGTTTCATATTTTTTAGGGCCCGGCATGGCCAAGTGTGTTAAGGCGTGCGACTCGTAATCTGAGGGTCGCGGGTTGACATCCCCGTTGCACCAAACATGCTCGCCTTTTCAGTCGTGGGGGCGTTATAATGTTACGATCAATCCCACTATTCGTTGGAAAAAGAGTAGCCCAAAAGTTGGCGGTGGGTGGTGATGATTAGCTGCCTTCCCTCTAGTCTTACACTGCTAATTTAGGGACGGCTAGCACAGATAGCCCTCAAGTAGCTTTGTGCGAAATTCAAAAAACAAACAAACATATTTTTTTAGAAAATAAAAAGAAACATTTTGTGAAGTCAGTAGATACATAATACTCAGTATAGCCAAACAGAATATGTTGTGGTAGGTATTCCTGAAAGACTTTAATTTATAAAATGAAATTAACATTTGTTAAGGACTCGGACGAACTGAAATTTTTAAATGACGTATCTCGTCTTATTTCTAACGAACTCGAGGGACTGTTTTAAAAATAAATAAATAAATTCTTGGTCATTTCAGAGTTTAAGAACACCCTGGAGACACAGGTTAATGAGCTCAAGTCCACCATCGAAGGGAAGTGCGTGGTCCAGTAAGGATGACTACAAGCTATGCAATGTCCGACTGTTCTGTTGATGCCTGTAGTGCTACATGCAAGTCAACCACCATAGCTCCTGCCTTTTCACATAGTCCAAGCCTTTGGGCTATCGGACGGGCTAGCTACTGTACCCGTTCCGTTAATAGCTTCTCATTTAGCGACATATTATGTTTTTTTTCCTTCTTGGACTTATACGATGTTCTTTTGTTTAGCAGCTGGTCTAGTAGTCGTTAAAATTAGCAGATACAATGAGGAAGAAAAGAATATTTAGGCTTAACATGTTTTATACTTTACAAAACCAGTTGTATTTAGTTGTTTGATGTTATTATTTCTTATGTTGTTTTGTCCATTTATATTTTTAACAAGGAAAGGTTTATTTTAGTTCATTTGTAATTTAATACACACTTCTCAAGTTCAAACTGTTGTAATGCAATTTAACTAATCTGGAACAAATTCAAAAATGGTCAGTAGCTGGCCCACCCACCACGCCATTTCGTGGCCATCTGGATCATTAAGCTCTCAGCGAGTGGAGGCTCGATTAGAGGGTTACCTAAACAACGAATTTTTCTAGTTTTAATTTAAAAACTATGAGCACTTACATCATATGACTGTAAAACAATTAGTGCTACTATTATTAAACAGTGAACTTTTCAAGAATTATTTTAGGACTCTCCGGTCACCTAGTGCCAAGTTCGAGAAGCTAGCACGTCTGTACTTCACGCAACAATAGGACAGGACAGAGAGGTCATGTTTAATTTTGCGAATGGAAAATGGCTTTTGAAAGATACAAAAGAATCTTTATGTATTCATTTATGCTTAATTTTACATTATTTGATGGTGCATAATGCTTCAAAGACGACAAATGTACGCATAACATCCACAACGGTTTTGTTTTACAACATGTGTAAATTTTTCAATGTGATTTTCTGTTCTTAGAAAATATTTTATACATAATTTTTTGTGTCATAATTTAAAGAGTTTATCGAGTTGACGTTAGAGGACGCTGCTAATTTTGTAGAAATTGAATTATGCAGCTTTGATAGGAACTTTTCCTATGTTTAAAATTTCGTAGTAAACTAAGTTTTAGTTTTTCCAGTGTTTCATTACAACGTAAGTTGTAGCTATAGACTATATTTCAGCAAGGTTTGTGAGAGTTTTAATCATCACATATAACAAAATTATTAACTTTTAAAATATGTCTTGTTTTATTTAGTTTATCGCACGTTTAATGCTTCACAAACAACACACTGATTAACTTCAACAGTATACAGTTCTCTACTTTTATTCCTATATTCCAAATGGAACTATTATAGCGTTTATGTTCTCCAAGAAAAGCACGTCATAAGAAGGAAAACATTAATATATTCAACAAGTACAGAAACAAAGATTTCAGTACTTTTTACTTGTCAGTAATATTTTTCATAACAGAACGTTTTACGATAAAATTTCAAATGTTCTAATTTTACTTTCTACACTATTCACGTAGGAGTTAAAACTTGTTTTTAAAGATAACTCTTAAGTTTTCTTCTTGTAAAGTTAACATGTTAATCTTTCACTTGCTTCCAAGTAAGCAAGTGTGGTTCTATTATTCTGCTAATCTTCAGAAATCTATACAAATCAATTTAGTTTCTCAGTCTTTTAATAAAACACACAGACATGACTGTAACTTATAACAGTTATTCTGTTACTGTTATTGTTTTACATCGAGAGTTCAATGACCACAGTTAGTTTCTCAGTTACCTATCAGAACACAAAGATATGACTGTAACTTATAACAGTTATTGTTTTACATCGAGAGTTTAATGACCACAGTTAGTTTCTCAGTTACCTATTAGAACACAAAGATATAACTGTAAGTTATAACAGTTATTCTGTTACTGTTATTGTTTTACATCGAGAGTTTAATGACCACAGCTAGTTTCTAAGGTATCTATTAGAACACAAAAACATGACTGCTAAGGTATAACACAGCTATTCTATTTGTTTGTTTGTTTTGTTTCACATCAAGAGTCTAATGACCACAGTTAGTTTCTCAGTTAACTGTTAGATCACAAAGACATTACTGTAATTTGTAGTTATTCTGTTACTGTTATTGTTTTAGATCGAGAGTCTAATGACCACAGCTAGTTTCTAACTTAACTATTAAATGACAAATATATGACTATCAGTTATAACAGATTTATTCTATTTGTTTTTTTTTGTTTTACTTCAAAAGTCTAATGACCACAGTTAGTTTCTCAGTTAACTATTAGAACACAGACATGACTGTAAGTTATAACAGACTTATTCTATTTGTTTTTTTTTCTTTTACTTCAAAAGTCTAATGACCACAGTTAGTTTCTCAGTTAACTATTAGAACACAGTCATGACTGTAAGTTATAACAGACTTATTCTATTTCTTTTTTTTTGTTTTACTTCAAAAGTCTAATGACCACAGTTAGTTTCTCAGTTAACTATTAGAACACAGACATGACTGTAAGTTATAACAGACTTATTCTATTTGTTGTTTTTTTCTTTTACTTCAAAAGTCTAATGACCACAGTTAGTTTCTCAGTTAACTATTAGAACACAGACATGACTGTAAGTTATAGCAGTCTTATTTTATTTGTTTTTTTGTTTTACTTCAAAAGTCTAATAACCACAGTTAGTTTCTACTTATTCTACTTGTTTTTTTGTTTTATTTCAAAAGTCTAATGACCACAGTTAGTTTCTCAGTTAACTATTAGAACACAAACATGTCTGTAACTTATAACAGACTTATTCTATTTTTTTTGTTTTACTTCAAAAGTCTAATGACCATAGTTAGTTTCTCAGTTAACTATTAGAACACAGACATGACTGTAAGTTATAAACAGACTTATTCTATTTGTTTTTTTTTGTTTTACTTCAAAAGTCTAATGACCACAGTTAGTTTCTCAGTTAACTATTAGAACACAAACATGACTGTAACTTATAACAGACTTATTCTATTTGTTATTTTTGTTTTACTTCAAAAGTCTAATCACCACAGTTAGTTTCTACTTATTCTACTTGTTTTTTTTGTTTTACTTCAAAAGTCTAATAACCACAGTTAGTTTCTCAGTTAACTGTTAGATCACAAAGACATTACTGTAATTTGTAGTTATTCTGTTACTGTTATTGTTTTAGATCAAGAGTCTAATGACCACATCTAGATTCTCGTTAACTATTAGATCACAAATATATGACTGTCAGTTATAACAGAGTTTTTATATACGTGTTTTGTTTTATATCAAGAGTCTAATGACCATAGTTAGTTTCTCAATTAACTATTAGAACACAGACATGACTGTAAGTTATAACAGAGTTACTATATTTGTGTTTTGTTTTACATTAAGAGTCTAATGACCACAGCTAGTTTCTAACTTAACTATTAAATGACAAATATATGACTATCAGTTATAACAGACTTATTCTATTTGTTTTTTTTTGTTTTACTTTAAACGTCTGATGACCATAGTTAGTTTCTCAGTTAACTATTAGAACACAGACATGACTGTAAGTTATAACAGACTTATTTTATTTGTTTTTTTGTTTTACTTCAAAAGTCTAATGACCACAGTTAGTTTCTCAGTTAACTATTAGAACACAGACATGACTGTAAGTTATAACAGACTTATTCTATTTTTTCTTTGTTTTACTTCAAAAGTCTAATAACCACAGTTAGTTTCTACTTACTCTACTTGTTTTTTTTTGTTTTACTTCAAAAGTCTAATGACCACAGTTAGTTTCTCAGTTAACTATTAGAACACAAACATGTCTGTAACTTATAACAGACTTATTCTATTTGTTTTTTTTGTTTTACTTCAAACGTCTAATGACCATAGTTAGTTTCTCAGTTAACTATTAGAACACAGACATGACTGTAAGTTATAACAGACTTATTCTATTTCTTTTTTTTTGTTTTACTTCAAAAGCCTAACTACCACAGTTAGTTTCTCAGTTAACTATTAGAACACAGACATGACTGTAAGTTATAACAGACTTATTTTATTTGTTTTTTTTGTTTTACTTTAAAAGTCTAATGACCACAGTTAGTTTCTCAGTTAACTATTAGAACACAGACATGACTGTAAGTTATAACAGACTTATTCTATTTTTTCTTTGTTTTACTTCAAAAGTCTAATAACCACAGTTAGTTTCTACTTACTCTACTTGTTTTTTTTTGTTTTACTTCAAGAGTCTAATGACCACAGTTAGTTTCTCAGTTAACTATTAGAACACAAACATGTCTGTAACTTATAACAGACTTATTCTATTTGTTTTTTTTGTTTTACTTCAAACGTCTAATGACCACAGTTAGTTTCTCAGTTAACTATTAGAACACAGACATGACTGTAAGTTATAGCAGTCTTATTTTATTTGTTTTTTTGTTTTACTTCAAAAGGCTAATGACCATAGTTAGTTTCTCAGTTAACTATTAGAACACAGACATGACTGTAAGTTATAAACAGACTTATTCTATTTGTTTTTTTTGTTTTATTTCAAAAGTCTAATAACCACAGTTAGTTTCTCAGTTAACTATTAGAACACAGACATGACTGTAAGTTATAACAGACTTATTCTATTTTTTGTTTGTTTTACTTCAAAAGTCTAATAACCACAGTTAGTTTCTACTTATTCTACTTGTTTTTTTGTTTTATTTCAAAAGTCTAATGACCACAGTTAGTTTCTCAGTTAACTATTAGAACACAAACATGTCTGTAACTTATAACAGACTTATTCTATTTTTTTTGTTTTACTTCAAAAGTCTAATGACCATAGTTAGTTTCTCAGTTAACTATTAGAACACAGACATGACTGTAAGTTATAAGCAGACTTATTCTATTTGTTTTTTTTGTTTTACTTCAAAAGTCTAATGACCACAGTTAGTTTCTCAGTTAACTATTAGAACACAAACATGACTGTAACTTATAACAGACTTATTCTATTTGTTATTTTTGTTTTACTTCAAAAGTCTAATCACCACAGTTAGTTTCTACTTATTCTACTTGTTTTTTTTGTTTTACTTCAAAAGTCTAATAACCACAGTTAGTTTCTCAGTTAACTGTTAGATCACAAAGACATTACTGTAATTTGTAGTTATTCTGTTACTGTTATTGTTTTAGATCAAGAGTCTAATGACCACATCTAGATTCTACGTTAACTATTAGATCACAAATATATGACTGTCAGTTATAACAGAGTTTTTATATACGTGTTTTTGTTTTATATCAAGAGTCTAATGACCATAGTTAGTTTCTCAATTAACTATTAGAACACAGACATGACTGTAAGTTATAACAGAGTTACTATATTTGTGTTTTTGTTTTACATTAAGAGTCTAATGACCACAGCTAGTTTCTAACTTAACTATTAAATGACAAATATATGACTATCAGTTATAACAGACTTATTCTATTTGTTTTTTTTTGTTTTACTTTAAACGTCTGATGACCATAGTTAGTTTCTCAGTTAACTATTAGAACACAGACATGACTGTAAGTTATAACAGACTTATTTTATTTGTTTTTTTTGTTTTACTTCAAAAGTCTAATGACCACAGTTAGTTTCTCAGTTAACTATTAGAACACAGACATGACTGTAAGTTATAACAGACTTATTCTATTTTTTCTCTGTTTTACTTCAAAAGTCTAATAACCACAGTTAGTTTCTACTTACTCTACTTGTTTTTTTTTGTTTTACTTCAAAAGTCTAATGACCACAGTTAGTTTCTCAGTTAACTATTAGAACACAAACATGTCTGTAACTTATAACAGACTTATTCTATTTGTTTTTTTTGTTTTACTTCAAACGTCTAATGACCATAGTTAGTTTCTCAGTTAACTATTAGAACACAGACATGACTGTAAGTTATAACAGACTTATTCTATTTGTTTTTTCTTTGTTTTACTTCAAAAGTCTAATAACCACAGTTAGTTTCTACTTACTCTACTTGTTTTTTTTTGTTTTACTTCAAGAGTCTAATGACCACAGTTAGTTTCTCAGTTAACTATTAGAACACAAACATGTCTGTAACTTATAACAGACTTATTCTATTTGTTTTTTCTTTTACTTCAAACGTCTAATGACCATAGTTAGTTTCTCAGTTAACTATTAGAACACAGACATGACTGTAAGTTATAACAGACTTATTCTATTTGTTTTTTTTTTGTTTTACTTCAAAAGCCTAACTACCACAGTTGGTTTCTCAGTTAACTATTAGAACACAGACATGACTGTAAGTTATAAACAGACTTATTCTATTTGTTTTTTTTTGTTTTACTTTAAAAGTCTAATGACCACAGTTAGTTTCTCAGTTAACTATTAGAACACAGACATGACTGTAAGTTATAACAGACTTATTCTATTTTTTCTTTGTTTTACTTCAAAAGTCTAATAACCACAGTTAGTTTCTACTTACTCTACTTGTTTTTTTTT
This sequence comes from Tachypleus tridentatus, assembly GCF_004210375.1. Taxonomy (NCBI): domain Eukaryota; kingdom Metazoa; phylum Arthropoda; class Merostomata; order Xiphosura; family Limulidae; genus Tachypleus; species Tachypleus tridentatus. The sequence continues at coordinate 158,787,934 of NC_134832.1, read as the reverse complement.
GTTTTACTTCAAAAGTCTAATGACCACAGTTAGTTTCTCAGTTAACTATTAGAACACAAACATGTCTGTAACTTATAACAGACTTATTCTATTTGTTTTTTTGTTTTACTTCAAACGTGTAATGACCATAGTTAGTTTCTCAGTTAACTATTAGAACACAGACATGACTGTAAGTTATAACAGACTTATTCTATTTGTTTTTTTTTGTTTTACTTCAAAAGCCTAACTACCACAGTTAGTTTCTCAGTTAACTATTAGAACACAGACATGACTGTAAGTTATAACAGACTTAATCTATTTCTTTTTTTTTGTTTTACTTCAAAAGTCTAATGACCACAGTTAGTTTCTCAGTTGACTATTAGAACACAGACATGACTGTAAGTTATAACAGACTTATTCTATTTGTTTGTTTTTTCTTTTACTTCAAAAGTCTAATGACCACAGTTAGTTTCTCAGTTAACTATTAGAACACAGACATGACTGTAAGTTATAGCAGTCTTATTTTATTTGTTTTTTTGTTTTACTTCAAAAGTCTAATGACCATAGTTAGTTTCTCAGTTAACTATTAGAACACAGACATGACTGTAAGTTATAAACAGACTTATTCTATTTGTTTTTTTTGTTTTACTTCAAAGTCTAATGACCACAGTTAGTTTCTCAGTTAACTATTAGAACACAAACATGACTGTAACTTATAACAGACTTATTCTATTTGTTATTTTTTTGTTTTACTTCAAAAGTCTAATCACCACAGTTAGATTCTACTTATTCTACTTGTTTTTTTGTTTTACTTCAAAAGTCTAATAACCACAGTTAGTTTCTCAGTTAACTGTTAGATCACAAAGACATTATTGTAATTTGTAGTTATTCTGTTACTGTTATTGTTTTAGATCAAGAGTCTAATGACCACATCTAGATTCTACGTTAACTATTAGATCACAAATATATGACTGTCAGTTATAACAGAGTTTTTATATACGTGTTTTTGTTTTATATCAAGAGTCTAATGACCATAGTTAGTTTCTCAATTAACTATTAGAACACAGACATGACTGTAAGTTATAACAGAGTTACTATATTTGTGTTTTTGTTTTACATTAAGAGTCTAATGACCACAGCTAGTTTCTAACTTAACTATTAAATGACAAATATATGACTATCAGTTATAACAGATTTATTCTATTTGTTTTTTTTTGTTTTACTTCAAAAGTCTAATGACCACAGTTAGTTTCTCAGTTAACTATTAGAACACAGACATGACTGTAAGTTATAACAGACTTATTCTATTTGTTTTTTTTCTTTTACTTCAAAAGTCTAATGACCACAGTTAGTTTCTCAGTTAACTATTAGAACACAGACATGACTGTAAGTTATAACAGACTTATTCTATTTTTTCTTTGTTTTACTTCAAAAGTCTAATAACCACAGTTAGTTTCTACTTACTCTACTTGTTTTTTTTTGTTTTACTTCAAAAGTCTAATGACCACAGTTAGTTTCTCAGTTAACTATTAGAACACAAACATGTCTGTAACTTATAACAGACTTATTCTATTTGTTTTTTTTGTTTTACTTCAAACGTCTAATGACCATAGTTAGTTTCTCAGTTAACTATTAGAACACAGACATGACTGTAAGTTATAACAGACTTATTCTATTTGTTTTTTTTTGTTTTACTTCAAAAGCCTAACTACCACAGTTAGTTTCTCAGTTAACTATTTGAACACAGACATGACTGTAAGTTATAACAGACTTATTTTATTTGTTTTTTTTTTTACTTTAAAAGTCTAATGACCACAGTTAGTTTCTCAGTTAACTATTAGAACACAGACATGACTGTAAGTTATAACAGACTTATTCTATTTTTTCTTTGTTTTACTTCAAAAGTCTAATAACCACAGTTAGTTTCTACTTACTCTACTTGTTTTTTTTTGTTTTACTTCAAGAGTCTAATGACCACAGTTAGTTTCTCAGTTAACTATTAGAACACAAACATGTCTGTAACTTATAACAGACTTATTCTATTTGTTTTTTTTTTTTTACTTCAAACGTCTAATGACCATAGTTAGTTTCTCAGTTAACTATTAGAACACAGACATGACTGTAAGTTATAACAGACTTATTCTATTTGTTTTTTTTTTTTTTTACTTCAAAAGCCTAACTACCACAGTTGGTTTCTCAGTTAACTATTAGAACACAGACATGACTGTAAGTTATAAACAGACTTATTCTATTTGTTTTTTTTTGTTTTACTTTAAAAGTCTAATGACCACAGTTAGTTTCTCAGTTAACTATTAGAACACAGACATGACTGTAAGTTATAACAGACTTATTCTATTTTTTCTTTGTTTTACTTCAAAAGTCTAATAACCACAGTTAGTTTCTACTTACTCTACTTGTTTTTTTTTGTTTTACTTCAAAAGTCTAATGACCACAGTTAGTTTCTCAGTTAACTATTAGAACACAAACATGTCTGTAACTTATAACAGACTTATTCTATTTGTTTTTTTTGTTTTACTTCAAACGTGTAATGACCATAGTTAGTTTCTCAGTTAACTATTAGAACACAGACATGACTGTAAGTTATAACAGACTTATTCTATTTGTTTTTTTTTGTTTTACTTCAAAAGCCTAACTACCACAGTTAGTTTCTCAGTTAACTATTAGAACACAGACATGACTGTAAGTTATAACAGACTTAATCTATTTCTTTTTTTTTGTTTTACTTCAAAAGTCTAATGACCACAGTTAGTTTCTCAGTTGACTATTAGAACACAGACATGACTGTAAGTTATAACAGACTTATTCTATTTGTTTGTTTTTTCTTTTACTTCAAAAGTCTAATGACCACAGTTAGTTTCTCAGTTAACTATTAGAACACAGACATGACTGTAAGTTATAGCAGTCTTATTTTATTTGTTTTTTTGTTTTACTTCAAAAGTCTAATGACCATAGTTAGTTTCTCAGTTAACTATTAGAACACAGACATGACTGTAAGTTATAAACAGACTTATTCTATTTGTTTTTTTTGTTTTACTTCAAAAGTCTAATGACCACAGTTAGTTTCTCAGTTAACTATTAGAACACAAACATGACTGTAACTTATAACAGACTTATTCTATTTGTTATTTTTGTTTTACTTCAAAAGTCTAATCACCACAGTTAGTTTCTACTTATTCTACTTGTTTTTTTTGTTTTACTTCAAAAGTCTAATAACCACAGTTAGTTTCTCAGTTAACTGTTAGATCACAAAGACATTATTGTAATTTGTAGTTATTCTGTTACTGTTATTGTTTTAGATCAAGAGTCTAATGACCACATCTAGATTCTACGTTAACTATTAGATCACAAATATATGACTGTCAGTTATAACAGAGTTTTATATACGTGTTTTGTTTTTATATCAAGAGTCTAATGACCATAGTTAGTTTCTCAATTAACTATTAGAACACAGACATGACTGTAAGTTATAACAGAGTTACTATATTTGTGTTTTTGTTTTACATTAAGAGTCTAATGACCACAGCTAGTTTCTAACTTAACTATTAAATGACAAATATATGACTATCAGTTATAACAGATTTATTCTATTTGTTTTTTTTTTGTTTTACTTCAAAAGTCTAATGACCACAGTTAGTTTCTCAGTTAACTATTAGAACACAGACATGACTGTAAGTTATAACAGACTTATTCTATTTGTTTTTTTTCTTTTACTTCAAAAGTCTAATGACCACAGTTAGTTTCTCAGTTAACTATTAGAACACAAACATGTCTGTAACTTATAACAGACTTATTCTATTTGTTTTTTTTGTTTTACTTTAAACGTCTGATGACCATAGTTAGTTTCTCAGTTAACTATTAGAACACAGACATGACTGTAAGTTATAACAGACTTATTTTATTTGTTTTTTTTGTTTTACTTCAAAAGTCTAATGACCACAGTTAGTTTCTCAGTTAACTATTAGAACACAGACATGACTGTAAGTTATAACAGACTTATTCTATTTTTTCTTTGTTTTACTTCAAACGTCTAATGACCATAGTTAGTTTCTCAGTTAACTATTAGAACACAGACATGACTGTAAGTTATAACAGACTTATTCTATTTGTTTTTTTTTTGTTTTACTTCAAAAGCCTAACTACCACAGTTAGTTTCTCAGTTAACTATTAGAACACAGACATGACTGTAAGTTATAAACAGACTTATTCTATTTGTTTTTTTTGTTTTACTTTAAAAGTCTAATGACCACAGTTAGTTTCTCAGTTAACTATTAGAACACAGACATGACTGTAAGTTATAACAGACTTATTCTATTTTTTCTTTGTTTTACTTCAAAAGTCTAATAACCACAGTTAGTTTCTACTTACTCTACTTGTTTTTTTTTGTTTTACTTCAAAAGTCTAATGACCACAGTTAGTTTCTCAGTTAACTATTAGAACACAAACATGTCTGTAACTTATAACAGACTTATTCTATTTGTTTTTTTTGTTTTACTTCAAACGTGTAATGACCATAGTTAGTTTCTCAGTTAACTATTAGAACACAGACATGACTGTAAGTTATAACAGACTTATTCTATTTTTTTTTTTTTGTTTTACTTCAAAAGCCCAACTACCACAGTTAGTTTCTCAGTTAACTATTAGAACACAGACATGACTGTAAGTTATAACAGACTTAATCTATTTCTTTTTTTTTGTTTTACTTCAAATGTCTAATGACCACAGTTAGTTTCTCAGTTGACTATTAGAACACAGACATGACTGTAAGTTATAACAGACTTATTCTATTTGTTTTTTTTTTTTTTTACTTCAAAAGTCTAATGACCACAGTTAGTTTCTCAGTTAACTATTAGAACACAGACATGACTGTAAGTTATAGCAGTCTTATTTTATTTGTTTTTTTGTTTTACTTCAAAAGTCTAATGACCATAGTTAGTTTCTCAGTTAACTATTTGAACACAGACATGACTGTGAGTTATAAACAGACTTATTCTATTTGTTTTTTTTGTTTTACTTCAAAAGTCTAATGACCACAGTTAGTTTCTCAGTTAACTATTAGAACACAAACATGACTAACTTATAACAGACTTATTCTATTTGTTATTTTTGTTTTACTTCACAAGTCTAATCACCACAGTTAGTTTCTCAGTTAACTATTAGAACACAGACATGACTGTAAGTTATAACAGACTTATTCTATTTTTTGTTTGTTTTACTTCAAAAGTCTAATAACCACAGTTAGTTTCTACTTATTCTACTTGTTTTTTTGTTTTACTTCAAAAGTCTAATTACCACAGTTAGTTTCTCAGTTAACTATTAGAACACAAACATGTCTGTAACTTATAACAGACTTATTCTATTTGTTTTTTTTATTTTACTTCAAAAGTCTAATGACCATAGTTAGTTTCTCAGTTAACTATTAGAACACAGACATGACTGTAAGTTATAGCAGTCTTATTTTATTTGTTTTTTTGTTTTACTTCAAAAGTCTAATAACCTCAGTTAGTTTCACAGTTAACTATTAGAACACAGACTTGACTGTAAGTTATAAACAGACTTATTCTATTTGTTTTTTTATTTTACTTCAAAAGTCTAATGACCATAGTTAGTTTCCTTTCCTCGTTAATTACTGTTACTTAGGCAATGAAGCCTAAATATGAATGAAGTTGGAATATATTATTAGTTCTTTAAGTTATTTTATTTGTTGTTTTTCTTCATTGAGTTATGAAAAATTAGAGCTAACGTGAATATTAAACGAAACACTTTCCATGTGATAAGTACCGTGTTCACATAATTATACGTAATACAGAAACAATCGTACTCTTACAGCTGAGATTTTGCCTTTCGACTTGTAGTGATTATTTCACAAGAAGTGTGTCGTTTTAACGAATATGTTTTCGAAAAACTACCAGGCGTCACCGTAATGACGATGTTTACTGAAGACAGTAGATTGGATATTGGTTTATTTCTTGCCCATAGGTGGGAGTGTCACCTTCAATAATACTTGTTTCAAATCATCGAACTCAAATTTACATAGGTAGTATTTTCATAGTTCTATAGGTCTTTGTAGCGAATAGACATAGCTAGTTATCTTATATCATTCCAGGACTTCATGATGTACATACATTAGGTTTTGAAACTCTATTACTTCAATATCTTTCATATCCTTTCTCTTTGACTCTATATTATTTGGTACATTTCACTCTCCCTTTGCGTGTTTCAATAACTTTATCTAGAGATGAGCTCCATGTTTCTCTGTCTTTGTCTGAGTTAAGCTTCGTGTTTTAAATCTTTAGCTGGAGATCATGAGCTGCGTGTTTCAATAGCTTTATCTAGAGATGAGCTCCATGTTTCTCTGTCTTTGTCTGAGTTAAGCTTCGTGTTTTTAAATCTTTAGCTGGAGATCATGAGCTGCCTGTTTCTATATCTTTGTCTGAAGGTGAGCGACACGTTTGTGTTCCTATATGTGGAGATGACTTGTATGTTTCTATATTTTTATCTAGAGATGAACTTCATGTTTGTATATCTTAACCTGGAGATATGCTACGTGTATCTATAACTTTGTCTGGATATGAGCTACGTGTATCTATGGCTTTGCCTGGAGGTGAGCTAGATGTCTCTATATCTTTGCCTGGAGGTGAACAAGATGTCTCTATAGCTTTAGAGAATATTTGGGGTTGAGTTCCGTAGTTGAAGGAATGAAATAACTTCAAAGCAGACTTTTAATATTTAATTTCTAAAACACATTCTAGTAACCTTCTGGCTGTCTGCTCTGTAACCCTCTGGCTGTCTGCTCTATAACCCTCTGGCTGTCTGCTCTGTAACCCTCTGGCTGTCTGCTCTGTAAACCTCTGGCTGTCTGCTCTCTAAACCTCTCATAAAATGGTACTGCTTCCAAAACACCGTTTACTGGAAGTTTCAATCTCGGATCTGATTTAGAGAAATATTGGGACGTAAGGCTCGACAGTTAGTCAGAAAAGTTTATCTTTTCTCGTAGCTACGTACTGAACGGGACCTACAGGCTATACGAAGTGGAACTTTGTGTTATTTATTTCATCTAAATTATACAGCAGGTTCCATCGTTACTATGTAACCGAATTTTTGGGATAACACACGTAACACGAGAAGCTGGTAAAGATAATTAATATAAATTAATTGTATAATGACGAATGTAATAATCCTGTTTACTGAGTTAATGGGTCTGGTTAGTTAATAGTTTTATTTATTATTGTTAATTGGTCGGGTACCTGTAATTTACAAACCACTTTCAAATAATCAGGTTCTAATTTGTGTTCGTTTGTTTTTAAAGACAAATTAATATACCCATCAAGTTAGTACACCCATCTTAGTATACCCATCAAGTTAGTACACCCATCTCAGTATACCCATCTTAGTATACCCATCAAGTTAGTACACCCATCTCAGTATACCCATCAAGTTAGTACACCCATCTCAGTATACCCATCAAGTTACTACACCCATCTCAGTATACCCATCAAGTTAGTACACCCATATCAGTATATCCATCAAGTTAGTACACCCATCTTAGTATACCCATCAAGTTAGTACACCCATCTCAGTATACCCATCAAGTTAGTACACCCATTTAGTATACCCATCAAGTTAGTACACCCATCTTAGTATACCCATCAAGTTAGTACACCCATCTTTTCAGGAAAAATAAAGGTTTTTACCTTGACCCATTTACTTCCCTTTTCTGCTCTACGTACGATTAAACATCACTATTAAAACCATTCCAAAAAGTCTATCATATAATACCTAACTATTAGGATCCGAAACGTTGTTTTTGTGTTAATTTCACAAAGTAACGAGTGTTAATACTGAAGAAACGACCATTTTGTTGCCTGATTAAAATGTTTTGGAGAACATTGTTATTAGTTAGTAATCCTAAATTAGTGGGGGATCTAATCAGTTATCCCCTCAAATACCAGGATCTAATCAGTTGTCCCCTCAAGTACCAGGATCTAATCAGTTATCCCCTCAAATACCAGGATTTAATCAGTTGTCCCCTCAAATACCAGGATCTAATCAGTTATCCCCTCAAATACCAGGATCTAATCAGTTGTCCGCTCAAATACCAGTATCTAATCAGTTATTCCCTCATACCTTATTAATTATTTGGAAACACATCAGCCAGAAATTTAAACACTGATGGTCTATAAGAAATGTTTAAGCATTTAATTAACATCAGAAACATATATGAAGTGGAAATGGACTACTCACATATTTGAGTATGTAAAGTATATTACGTTAAATCTTCTGAGTTCTTCGTTTTTAAAACTGGTCGCAATCCTAAATATTATGATATACTATCGAGTAATTCAAAGTTGCTTAATTAGGCTTAACAAGAAATCTTTCTGGCAGGGAAGTATTGAGTCCTCCGGTGACTTAGGGATGCTAAACATCAGGTTTCGATACCTGCGATAAGCAGAGCACAGATAACCAACTGTATAGCTTAATAACAAACGAAGTAATCAGAGCTTTCCTATAACAATATTTCTTGAGGGCTGGTTCAACCCAGCTATAAAAACCAAGTTTTATTGTTCGTCCTACAAGTCTAACTTTCTAGTATAATTCACACAAGATGGTTACTTATAAAATTTAGTATCTCTCTTTTCTTCTAGAGTACGGTCATCGCTTGTATTACACTTTTATCAATTACGTAAGCATGTTCAGTGTTTCTCACTTGTAGCATAATTAAGAAATGAAGGCTTGCTCATGTTAGTTGTGCTGGAAACTTAAGCAGGCCAAAGCGCACTCAAGTACCTTAAGTAGTCTCTGTATTTAAATATTTACCTTTTTAAGGTGCTAATAAACCATGCACCTTGTAGCACGGGTGCTTCTCGTTAAACGTGGTCTAAGTGTGGTGTGTGTCTGCGCATGCTTGTCACAACTACAGGTCGTTTTCGGCGTCACGCGACTTATTGTTAGGAGTGTCTTTTAGAGTTAATGGTGTGGATCAGTGGTTCCCAACCTTTTTTATGCTTCGCACCCCTAAAAAATTTTATTATGTTCTCGCACCCCTCACAGTAATTCTTTATTTAAGAATAAAGGTGAAGGTGGCCAAAACAAATGTTATCTCGCACTACTGGGAACCACTGTTCTAGACCTAATTTCTTTAGTACAGTGTTTGCCCTTGTCTTAGTTGGTTTGGTCTGTTAAGTATGGTATTTGATTTAATCTCATAAACACCGTAGCTGAGGTACAAATGGATCAATATTGCTTTGTAAACTGAGAAAAGACTACATAACAGTCACGATACTTTGTAATATACGAAAGTGGAGTTAGTTCAGTTCATGACTTTATGTATAGACACTGCATAGCATAACAACGTTTCCCGAGGAAACGTGATGAAAAAGATCCTTACATAAGTATAGATAATAATATATACGTAGGATAGATTCTACGTTTACGGGCTTTCCCACAACCAACGAATTCATTTGATAGTCTAATGTTTAAAGAGGTCGTAACTCATTCTTTGTGATTTATATCTAAGCTAACTTGTTTTTTGTTGTTAGTGTAGAATCTACTAAGTCCTAGAAATTCTAAACGGTTATCGTATTGAATATGATGTTATTTTGAGTGTATTTGATGATATTAGATTTCAAATATTTTTATTCCACTAAATTAACTTTCTGATTTTCTGCGCGAAATATTTCAAAATGATGTCTTTTCTCTAGCCTCAAACAAGATATGTAATAAAGTCTTGACTTGCTGGAATTTCGCGTTTTCCTTTCTGCCTTGTAATTTTAGGATATTAATAAGAAATTTGAGTGGAGTTAAGCTTTATTTATTTCATTGTTACTGCATGGTTTATGTGTATATATATATATAAAATGTTTAAATTCCTAAGCTGTTATCTCGTTAAGGTAGATTTATCCTAACAATTACATAGCTATTTGGCTCAGAGAAATAATACGGTAAATTGAGTTTTATTTTAAGCAAGTAATGAATTTATGAATAAATAAAGAAGTTTTAATAATACATTTTGTTTAAAACTAGATATCATTAAAGTGGACTATTTGAAGTATACCTAATATGTATTTATGTGTAAGTAGGTATACATGGACAATAATAAACTGTTTTATGACATCGAGGATAATAGTTTGTTGAATGACATTTAGAATAATAAATGGCATTCAGGATGCTAAACTATTGAATTACATCTGGGATAATAAATTATTGAATTACATCTGGGATAATAAATTATTGAATAACATCTAGGATAATAAACTATTGAATAGCAACTGGGATAATAAACTATTGAATAGCATCTGGGATAATAAATTATTGAATAAGGTCTAGGGTAATAACTTGTTGAGTGGCATTTAGGCTAATAAATTATTGAATGAGATCTAGATACTAAAACTATTGAATAACATCTCAGATAATCAGTTGTTGAACGACAGCCAGGTGAGGGGCATATAGTGTTCATTAAGGGTTCAGAGTGGATTATACCCCAAAATAAAATATATCCAAAATTTCTATGATTAATATTTCTGGAATTATATTATGGAAATAAATTATGTTAAACTTTTATTTTTATTTATTGTAGATTTCATTTCTCTGGTTTATCTTTCTGATTTTGCGATAACTTAGATATAGATGTATAAACAAAGATACTAGCGTTGTGAGCACCATGAATATTCCTTTAAACTATAAGCTCTTAAGGTAAGCACTTACAAATAAGATTTCTGAAAAGGCACACTGGTGTAAGAATGGTGTATGTTTTTCTCTAAAGAAAGCTAACCATTATCTATGTGGAAGATAATAACATGTGGCTACATAAAAATATCCCAAATTCTTAGTTCGATTATTTTAATGTTAGATGATTCGGATCAATTCCTTCAACAGATACATTTTTCGGATTATTTAAACACAAGAATATAATATCAATATGAACTAAATAATCTATATAACATAAGTTGCAGACCTGAGAATATTAATATTTTACCTATTTTTATATAACAAGGAAAAATCTTTATAATTTGTTCTATGTTTTAAAGTATAACTATTCACTGAACATGTAGTGTCATGTTTAATCAGAAGGCCTGAATATCGAAATAACAAAATCGATATACTTATATTAGGGATTATTAAGAGATCGAATTTGTAAGCGTTAAAATATTAATTTATATCATCTCAATTATGGATGAATGGTTCTTTTTTTTAAAAAAATAACAAATTAGTTCTCTTATAAAAGTCAAAAATCAGTATAAAATATTTAAATATAAAATTTAAATTTGTCAATAGATCTTTCCCAACTATAAATACTCATATTAAAAACTGCACCATTAAATCCATATGTTTGCTGGTAGTGATGGTTGGTAAATGCACATAATGATATGAATAAAAATCCTCACAGTATGACTGTAGGTAGGTAGTAACGTTTAGAATTCCTGTAGTTCTATACGAAAGTGTGATGGTGATTATTAATTTAAATCTATCTAGTTTTGATTTATGTTTTTTCAGATAAAGCATATTACTAACTTTAATAGGTGCTTACCAGACAGTTCGGCGCATTTTCTTGTAAACCATTCTCAAATAAAACCTCAAGTCAGCAGACTTTCGATACCACTGATGTGTTCGTTCATTGCAGCCTATAATCTCATTATGTGCAGTTTCTATTCAAAATCACTTTCGTGTTCTCTTCATAACACTAACACCAAATAGACCTTCATAACCTTTATTCAACCGATATGTAGAAACGATGTAACATAATCATCATTGTTTCTCTTCGATCCACTCAAATATTATATTGAATTGAATAAACGAATTAAAATTATATCAATACAGAGAAATATTATTATTACGGTTAATTATTGTGTTATTATGTTTGCAAAGAAAATTAAAACATTAGCGTGTAATCTGCAAATCAAAATAAAATACCCACACCTGAGGCAGCGGTAAGTATACGGATTTACAACTCTAAAGTAAGGGGTTCGATTCTTCACGGGACACACAATATAGCCCGATGTGGCTTTACTATAAGAAAACACACACAGAATATAAAAGGAAAACTTTGAAAAGAAATTTTAAAAAGTGATCACTAGTCAAGAACAATTATCCCGCATCAAAAAAAATTTACTAAGTAGTCTTTAAAATACTGTCCAGTTTCATCAAGAAAAACGCACTAAGTAGTCTTTACAATACTGTCCCGTTTCATCAGGAGCCTAAAGATTAAAAAACACAATAATGGTGTATTTTCTTTAATAAAGGTTGTCAACTATGTAAACATATTTACAACACTGTTTTTCTTCATTAACAATCTACATATCAATACAACAATAATGCTGTACTTCATTATTTACAAGATATAATTTGTCAACTATGTAAACATATTTACAATACTGCTTTTCTTCATTAACAATCTACATATCAATACAACAATAATGCTGTACTTCATTATTTACAAATTATAATTTGTCAACTATGTAAACATATTTACAATACTGATTTTCTTCATTAACAATCTACATATCAATATAACAATAATGTTGTACTTCATTTTTTACAAGGTTAAATTTGTCAACTATGTAAACATATTTACAATACTGATTTTCTTCATTAACAATCTACATATCAATACAACAATAATGCTGTACTTAATTTTTAAAAGATATAATTTGTCAACTATGTAAACATATTTACAATACTGATTTTCTTCCTTAACAATCTACATATCAATACAAGAATAATGCTGTCCTTCATTATTTACAAGATATAATTTGTCAACTATGTAAACATATTTACAATACTGCTTTTCTTCATTAACAATCTACATATCAATACAACAATAATGCTGTACCTCATTATTTACAAGGTATAATTTGTCAACTATGTAAACATATTTACAATACTGATTTTCTTCATTAACAATCTACATATCAATACAACAATAATGCTGTACTTCATTTTTTACAAGATATAATTTGTCAACTATGTAAACATATTTACAATACTGATTTTCTTCCTTAACAATCTACATATCAATATAACAATAATGTTGTACTTCATTATTTACAAGGTATAATTTGTCAACTATGTAAACATATTTACAATACTGATTATCTTCATTAAGAATCTACATATCAATACAACAATAATGCTGTACTTAATTTTTAAAAGATATAATTTGTCAACTATGTAAACATATTTACAATACTGATTTTCTTCATTAACAATCTACATATCAATACAACAATAATGCTGTACTTCCTTATTTACAAGGTATAATTTGTCAACTATGTAAACATATTTACAATACTGCTTTTCTTCATTAACAATCTACATATCAATACAACAATAATGCTGTACTTCATTATTTACAAGATATAATTTGTCAACTATGTAAACATATTTACAATACTGCTTTTCTTCATTAACAATCTACATATCAATACAACAATAATGCTGTACTTCATTATTTACAAATTATAATTTGTCAACTATGTAAACATATTTACAATACTGATTTTCTTCATTAACAATCTACATATCAATACAACAATAATGTTGTACTTCATTATTTACAAGGTTAAATTTGTCAACTATGTAAACATATTTACAATACTGATTATCTTCATTAAGAATCTACATATCAATACAACAATAATGCTGTACTTAATTTTTAAAAGATATAATTTGTCAACTATGTAAACATATTTACAATACTGATTTTCTTCCTTAACAATCTACATATCAATACAACAATAATGCTGTACTTCATTATTTACAAGATATAATTTGTCAACTATGTAAACATATTTACAATACTGCTTTTCTTCATTAACAATCTACATATCAATACAACAATAATGCTGCACCTCATTATTTACAAGGTATAATTTGTCAACTATGTAAACATATTTACAATACTGATTTTCTTCATTAACAATCTACATATCAATACAACAATAATGCTGTACTTCATTATTTACAAGATATAATTTGTCAACTATGTAAACATATTTACAATACTGATTTTCTTCATTAACAATCTACATATCAATACAACAATAATGTTGTACTTCATTATTTACAAGGTATAATTTGTCAACTATGTAAACATATTTACAATACTGCTTTTCTTCATTAACAATCTACATATCAATACAACAATAATGCTGTACTTCATTATTTACAAGGTATAATTTGTCAACTATGTAAACATATTTACAATACTGATTTTCTTCATTAACAATCTACATATCAATACAACAATAATGCTGTACTTCATTATTTACAAGGTATAATTTGTCAACTATGTAAACATATTTACAATACTGCTTTTCTTCATTAACAATCTACATATCAATACAACAATAATGCTGTACTTCATTATTTACAAGATATAATTTGTCAACTATGTAAACATATTTACAATACTGCTTTTCTTCATTAACAATCTACATATCAATACAACAATAATGCTGTACTTCATTATTTACAAGGTATAATTTGTCAACTGTATAAACATATTTACAACACTGCTTTTTTTCATTAACAATCTACATATCAATACAACAATAATGCTGTACTCCGTTATTTACAAGGTACAATTTGTCATCTATGTAAACATATTTACAATACTGCTTTTCTTCATTAACAATCTACATATCAATACAACAATAATGCTGTACTTCATTATTTACAAGGTATAATTTGTCAACTATGTAAACATATTTACAATACTGCTTTTCTTCATTAACAATCTACATATCAATACAACAATAATGCTGTACTTCATTATTTACAAGGTATAATTTGTCAACTATGTAAACATATTTACAATACTGATTTTCTTCATTAACAATCTACATATCAATACAACAATAATGCTGTACTTCATTATTTACAAGATATAATTTGTCAACTATGTAAACATATTTACAATACTGATTTTCTTCATTAACAATCTACATATCAATACAACAATAATGCTGTACTTCATTATTTACAAGGTATAATTTGTCAACTATGTAAACATATTTACAATACTGATTTTCTTCATTAACAATCTACATATCAATACAACAATAATGCTGTACTCCATTATTTACAAGGTACAATTTGTCACTATGTAAACATATTTACAATACTGATTTTCTTCATTAACAATCTACATATCAATACAACAATAATGCTGTACTTCATTATTTACAAGATATAATTTGTCAACTATGTAAACATATTTACAATACTGCTTTTCTTCATTAACAATCTACATATCAATACAACAATAATGTTGTACTTCATTATTTACAAGGTATAATTTGTCAACTATGTAAACATATTTACAACACTGCTTTTCTTCATTAACAATCTACACATCAATACAACAATAATGCTGTACTTCATTATTTACAAGGTATAATTTGTCAACTATATAAACATATTTACAATACTGCTTTTCTTCATTAACAATCTACATATCAATACAACAATAATGCTGTACTCCGTTATTTACAAGGTACAATTTGTCACTATGTAAACATATTTACAATACTGATTTTCTTCATTAACAATCTACATATCAATACAACAATAATGCTGTACTTCATTATTTACAAGGTATAATTTGTCAACTATGTAAACATATTTACAATACTGCTTTTCTTCATTAACAATCTACATATCAATACAACAATAATGCTGTACTTCATTATTTACAAGGTATAATTTGTCAACTATGTAAACATATTTACAATACTGATTTTCTTCATTAACAATCTACATATCAATACAACAATAATGCTGTACTTCATTATTTACAAGGTATAATTTGTCAACTATGTAAACATATTTACAATACTGCTTTTCTTCATTAACAATCTACATATCAATACAACAATAATGCTGTACTTCATTATTTACAAGGTATAATTTGTCAACTATGTAAACATATTTACAATACTGATTTTCTTCATTAACAATCTACATATCAATACAACAATAATGCTGTACTTCATTATTTACAAGGTATAATTTGTCAACTATGTAAACATATTTACAATACTGATTTTCTTCATTAACAATCTACATATCAATACAACAATAATGCTGTACTTCATTATTTACAAGGTATAATTTGTCAACTATGTAAACATATTTACAATACTGCTTTTCTTCATTAACAATCTACATATCAATACAACAATAATGCTGTACTTCATTATTTACAAGGTATAATTTGTCAACTATGTAAACATATTTACAATACTGATTTTCTTCATTAACAATCTACATATCAATACAACAATAATGCTGTACTTCATTATTTACAAGGTATAATTTGTCAACTATGTAAACATATTTACAATACTGATTTTCTTCATTAACAATCTACATATCAATACAACAATAATGCTGTACTTCATTATTTACAAGATATAATTTGTCAACTATGTAAACATATTTACAATACTGCTTTTCTTCATTAACAATCTACATATCAATACAACAATAATGTTGTACTTCATTATTTACAAGGTATAATTTGTCAACTATGTAAACATATTTACAATACTGCTTTTCTTCATTAACAATCTACATATCAATACAACAATAATGCTGTACTTCATTATTTACAAGGTATAATTTGTCAACTATATAAACATATTTACAACACTGCTTTTTTTCATTAACAATCTACATATCAATACAACAATAATGCTGTACTCCGTTATTTACAAGGTACAATTTGTCACTATGTAAACATATTTACAATACTGATTTTCTTCATTAACAATCTACATATCAATACAACAATAATGCTGTACTTCATTATTTACAAGGTATAATTTGTCAACTGTGTAAACATATTTACAATACTGCTTTTCTTCATTAACAATCTACATATCAATACAACAATAATGCTGTACTTCATTATTTACAAGGTATAATTTGTCAACTATGTAAACATATTTACAATACTGATTTTCTTCATTAACAATCTACATATCAATACAACAATAATGCTGTACTTCATTATTTACAAGGTATAATTTGTCAACTATGTAAACATATTTACAATACTGCTTTTCTTCATTAACAATCTACATATCAATACAACAATAATGCTGTACTTCATTATTTACAAGGTATAATTTGTCAACTATGTAAACATATTTACAATACTGCTTTTCTTCATTAACAATCTACATATCAATACAACAATAATGCTGTACTTCATTATTTACAAGGTATAATTTGTCAACTATGTAAACATATTTACAATACTGATTTTCTTCATTAACAATCTACATATCAATACAACAATAATGCTGTACTTCATTATTTACAAGGTATAATTTGTCAACTATGTAAACATATTTACAATACTGCTTTTTTTCATTAACAATCTACATATCAATACAACAATAATGCTGTACTTCATTATTTACAAGGTATAATTTGTCAACTATGTAAACATATTTACAATACTGATTTTCTTCATTAACAATCTACATATCAATACAACAATAATGCTGTACTTCATTATTTACAAGGTATAATTTGTCAACTATGTAAACATATTTACAATACTGATTTTCTTCATTAACAATCTACATATCAATACAACAATAATGCTGTACTTCATTATTTACAAGGTATAATTTGTCAACTGTGTAAACATATTTACAATACTGCTTTTCTTCATTAACAATCTACATATCAATACAACAATAATGCTGTACTTCATTATTTACAAGGTATAATTTGTCAACTATGTAAACATATTTACAATACTGCTTTTCTTCATTAACAATCTACATATCAATACAACAATAATGCTGTACTTCATTATTTACAAGGTATATAATTTGTCAACTATGTAAACATATTTACAATACTGCTTTTCTTCATTAACAATCTACATATCAATACAACAATAATGCTGTACTTCATTATTTACAAGATATAATTTGTCAACTATGTAAACATATTTACAATACTGATTTTCTTCATTAACAATCTACATATCAATACAACAATAATGCTGTACTTCATTATTTACAAGGTATAATTTGTCAACTATGTAAACATATTTACAATACTGATTTTCTTCATTAACAATCTACATATCAATACAACAATAATGCTGTACTTCATTATTTACAAGGTATAATTTGTCAACTATGTAAACATATTTACAATACTGATTTTCTTCATTAACAATCTACATATCAATACAACAATAATGCTGTACTTCATTATTTACAAGATATAATTTGTCAACTATGTAAACATATTTACAATACTGCTTTTCTTCATTAACAATCTACATATCAATACAACAATAATGCTGTACTTCATTATTTACAAGGTATAATTTGTCAACTATGTAAACATATTTACAATACTGCTTTTCTTCATTAACAATCTACATATCAATACAACAATAATGCTGTACTTTCATTATTTACAAGGTATAATTTGTCAACTATGTAAACATATTTACAATACTGCTTTTCTTCATTAACAATCTACATATCAATACAACAATAATGTTGTACTT
Organism: Tachypleus tridentatus; assembly: GCF_004210375.1. NCBI lineage: Eukaryota > Metazoa > Arthropoda > Merostomata > Xiphosura > Limulidae > Tachypleus > Tachypleus tridentatus. The sequence goes on along the minus strand of NC_134832.1, from coordinate 158,769,396 downwards.
CATTATTTACAAGGTATAATTTGTCAACTATGTAAACATATTTACAATACTGATTTTCTTCATTAACAATCTACATATCAATACAACAATAATGCTGTACTTCATTATTTACAAGGTATAATTTGTCAACTATATAAACATATTTACAACACTGCTTTTTTTTCATTAACAATCTACATATCAATACAACAATAATGCTGTACTTCATTATTTACAAGGTATAATTTGTCAACTATGTAAACATATTTACAATACTGATTTTCTTCATTAACAATCTACATATCAATACAACAATAATGCTGTACTTCATTATTTACAAGGTATAATTTGTCAACTATGTAAACATATTTACAATACTGCTTTTCTTCATTAACAATCTACATATCAATACAACAATAATGCTGTACTTCATTATTTACAAGGTATAATTTGTCAACTATGTAAACATATTTACAATACTGCTTTTCTTCATTAACAATCTACATATCAATACAACAATAATGCTGTACTTCATTATTTACAAGGTATAATTTGTCAACTATGTAAACATATTTACAATACTGCTTTTCTTCATTAACAATCTACATATCAATACAACAATAATGCTGTACTTCATTATTTACAAGGTATAATTTGTCAACTATGTAAACATATTTACAATACTGCTTTTCTTCATTAACAATCTACATATCAATACAACAATAATGCTGTACTTCATTATTTACAAGATATAATTTGTCAACTATGTAAACATATTTACAATACTGCTTTTCTTCATTAACAATCTACATATCAATACAACAATAATGCTGTACTTCATTATTTACAAGGTATAATTTGTCAACTATGTAAACATATTTACAATACTGATTTTCTTCATTAACAATCTACATATCAATACAACAATAATGCTGTACTTCATTATTTACAAGATATAATTTGTCAACTATGTAAACATATTTACAATACTGCTTTTCTTCATTAACAATCTACATATCAATACAACAATAATGCTGTACTTCATTATTTAAAGGTATAAATTGTCAACTATGTAAACATATTTACAATACTGATTTTCTTCATTAACAATCTACATATCAATACAACAATAATGCTGTACTTCATTATTTACAAGATATAATTTGTCAACTATGTAAACATATTTACAATACTGCTTTTCTTCATTAACAATCTACATATCAATACAACAATAATGCTGTACTTCATTATTTACAAGGTATAATTTGTCAACTATGTAAACATATTTACAATACTGCTTTTCTTCATTAACAATCTACATATCAATACAACAATAATGCTGTACTTTCATTATTTACAAGGTATAATTTGTCAACTATGTAAACATATTTACAATACTGATTTTCTTCATTAACAATCTACATATCAATACAACAATAATGCTGTACTTCATTATTTACAAGATATAATTTGTCAACTATGTAAACATATTTACAATACTGCTTTTCTTCATTAACAATCTACATATCAATACAACAATAATGCTGTACTTCATTATTTACAAGGTATAATTTGTCAACTATGTAAACATATTTACAACACTGCTTTTTTTCATAAACAATCTAAATATCAATACAACAATAATGCTGTACTTCATTATTTACAAGGTATAATTTGTCAACTATGTAAACATATTTACAATACTGATTTTCTTCATTAACAATCTACATATCAATACAACAATAATGCTGTACTTCATTATTTACAAGGTATAATTTGTCAACTATGTAAACATATTTACAATACTGCTTTTCTTCATTAACAATCTACATATCAATACAACAATAATGCTGTAATTTCATTATTTACAAGGTATAATTTGTCAACTATGTAAACATATTTACAATACTGATTTTCTTCATTAACAATCTACATATCAATACAACAATAATGCTGTACTTCTTCATTATTTACAAAACATATTTACAATACTGATATAATTTGTCAACTATGTAAATGTAAACATATTTACAATACTGCTTTTTCTTCATTAACAATCTACATATCAATACAACAATAATGTTGTACTTCATTATTTACAAGATATAATTTGTCAACTATGTAAACATATTTACAATACTGATTTTCTTCATTAACAATCTACATATCAATACAACAATAATGCTGTACTTCATTATTTACAAGGTATAATTTGTCAACTATGTAAACATATTTACAACACTGCTTTTCTTCATTAACAATCTACACATCAATACAACAATAATGCTGTACTTCATTATTTACAAGGTATAATTTGTCAACTATGTAAACATATTTACAATACTGATTTTCTTCATTAACAATCTACATATCAATACAACAATAATGCTGTAATGTTCATTATTTACAAGGATATAATTTGTCAACTATGTAAACATATTTACAATACTGCTTTTCTTCATTAACAATCTACATATCAATACAACAATAATGCTGTAATTTCATTATTTACAAGGTATAATTTGTCAACTATGTAAACATATTTACAATACTGCTTTTCTTTCATTAACAATCTACATATCAATACAACAATAATGCTGAACTTCATTATTTACAAGGTATAATTTGTCAACTATGTAAACATATTTACAATACTGCTTTTCTTCATTAACAATCTACATATCAATACAACAATAATGCTGTAATTATTTACAAGGTTCATTATTTATTAAGGTACATATCATTAATGTCAACTATTATTTACAAGTATAATTTGTCATATTTATTTTACAATACTGCTTTTCTTCATTAACAATCTACATTATCAATACAACAATAATGCTGCTATTAACAATCTTCATTATTTACAAGGTATAATTTGTCAACTATGTAAACATATTTACAATACTGCTTTTCTTCATTAACAATCTACATATCAATACAACAATAATGCTGTACTTCATTATTTACAAGGTATAATTTGTCAACTATGTAAACATATTTACAATACTGATTTTCTTCATTAACAATCTACATATCAATACAACAATAATGCTGTACTTCATTATTTACAAGAATATAATTTGTCAACTATGTAAACATATTTACAATACTGCTTTTCTTCATTAACAATCTACATATCAATACAACAATAATGCTGTACTTCATTATTTACAAGGTATAATTTGTCAACTATGTAAACATATTTACAATACTGATTTTCTTCATTAACAATCTACATATCAATACAACAATAATGCTGTACTTCATTATTTACAAGGTATAATTTGTCAACTATGTAAACATATTTACAATACTGATTTTCTTCATTAACAATCTACATATCAATACAACAATAATGCTGTACTTCATTATTTACAAGGTATAATTTGTCAACTATGTAAACATATTTACAATACTGATTTTCTTCATTAACAATCTACATATCAATACAACAATAATGCTGTACTTCATTATTTACAAGATATAATTTGTCAACTATGTAAACATATTTACAATACTGCTTTTTCTTCATTAACAATCTACATATCAATACAACAATAATGCTGTAATTTCATTATTTACAAGATATAATTTTTAACTATGTAAACATATTTACAATACTGCTTTTCTTCATTAACAATCTACATATCAATACAATAATAATGTTGTACTTCATTATTTACAAGGTATAATTTGTCAACTATGTAAACATATTTACAATACTGATTTTCTTCATTAACAATCTACATAACAATACAACAATAATGCTGTATTTCATTATTTACAAGGTATAATTTGTCAACTATGTAAACATATTTACAATACTGATTTTCTTCATTAACAATCTACATATCAATACAACAATAATGCTGTACTTCATTATTTACAAGATATAATTTGTCAACTATGTAAACATATTTACAATACTGCTTTTCTTCATTAACAATCTACATATCAATACAACAATAATGCTGTACTTCATTATTTACAAGGTATAATTTGTCAACTATGTAAACATATTTACAATACTGCTTTTCTTCATTAACAATCTACATATCAATACAACAATAATGTTGTAATTATTTACAAGGTATAATTTGTCAACTATCATATTTACAACACTGATTTTCTTCATTAACAATGCTGTATCAATACAACAATAATGCTGTATTATTATTTACAAGATATAATTTGTCAACTATGTAAACATATTTATAATACTGATTTTTTTCATTAACAATCTACATATCAATACAACAATAATGCTGTACTTCATTATTTACAAGGTATAATTTGTCAACTATGTAAACATATTTACAATACTGATTTTCTTCATTAACAAGCTACATATCAATACAACAATAATGCTGTACATTATTTACATTATTTACAAAACATATATAATTTGTCAACAATCTATGTAAACATATTAATTTGTCAACTATGTAAACATATTTACTTGATTTTCTTCATTAACAATCTACATATCAATACAACAATAATGCTGTACTTCATTATTTACAAGGTATATATTTGTCAACTATGTAAACATATTTACAATACTGCTTTTCTTCATTAACAATCTACATATCAATACAACAATAATGCTGTACTTTCATTATTTACAAGGTATAATTTGTCAACTATGTAAACATATTTACAATACTGTTTTCTTCATTAACAATCTACATATCAATACAACAATAATGTTGTACAATACTGCTTTTCTTCATTAACAATCATATTTACAAGATATAATTTGTCAGCTGGTATAATTTGTCAACTATGTAAACATTATTTACAATATAATTTGTCAACTATGTAAACATATTTACAATACTGCTTTTCTTCATTAACAATCTACAATACAACAATAATGTTGTACTTCAATACAACAATAATGCTGTATTAACAATTACATATCATTTACAAGATATAATTTGTCAACTATGTAAACATATTTACAATACTGCTTTTCTTCATTAACAATCTACATATCAATACAACAATAATGCTGTAACTTCATTATTTACAAGGTATAATTTGTCAACTATGTAAACATATTTACAATACTGATTTTCTTCATTAACAATCTACATATCAATACAACAATAATGCTGTACTTCATTATTTACAAGGATATAATTTGTCAACTATGTAAACATATTTACAATACTGATTTTCTTCATTAACAATCTACATATCAATACAACAATAATGCTGTACTTCATTATTTACAAGGTATAATTTGTCAACTATGTAAACATATTTACAATACTGCTTTTCTTCATTAACAATCTACATATCAATACAACAATAATGCTGTACTTCATTATTTACAAGATATAATTTGTCAACTATGTAAACATATTTCCAACACTGCTTTCTTCATTAACAATCTACATATCAATACAACAATAATGCTGTACTTCATTATTTACAAGGTATAATTTGTCAACTGTGTAAACATATTTACAATACTGCTTTTCTTCATTAACAATCTACATATCAATACAACAATAATGCTGTACTTCATTATTTACAAGGTATAATTTGTCAACTATGTAAACATATTTACAATACTGATTTTCTTCATTAACAATCTACATATCAATACAACAATAATGCTGTACTTCATTATTTACAAGATATAATTTGTCAACTATGTAAACATATTTACAATACTGCTTTTCTTCATTAACAATCTACATATCAATACAACAATAATGCTGTAACTTCATTATTTACAAGGTATAATTTGTCAACTATGTAAACATATTTACAATACTGCTTTTCTTCATTAACAATCTACATATCAATACAACAATAATGCTGTACTTCATTATTTACAAGGTATAATTTGTCAACTATGTAAACATATTTACAATACTGCTTTTCTTCATTAACAATCTACATATCAATACAACAATAATGCTGTACTTCATTATTTACAAGGTATAATTTGTCAACTATGTAAACATATTTACAATACTGATTTTCTTCATTAACAATCTACATATCAATACAACAATAATGCTGTACTTCATTATTTACAAGATATAATTTGTCAACTATGTAAACATATTTACAATACTGCTTTTCTTCATTAACAATCTACATATCAATACAACAATAATGTTGTACTTCATTATTTACAAATTATAATTTGTCAACTATGTAAACATATTTACAATACTGCTTTTCTTCATTAACAATCTACATATCAATACAACAATAATGTTGTACTTCATTATTTACAAGGTATAATTTGTCAACTATGTAAACATATTTACAATACTGATTTTCTTTCATTAACAATCTACATATCAATACAACAATAATGCTGTAATTTCATTATTTACAAGGTATAATTTGTCAACTATGTAAACATATTTACAATACTGATTTTATTTACAAGGTTCATTAACAATCTACATATCACATACAACAATAATGCTGTACTTCATTATTTACAAGGTATAATTTGTCAACTATGTAAACATATTTACAATACTGATTTTCTTCATTAACAATCTACATATCAATACAACAATAATGCTGTACTTCATTATTTACAAGATATAATTTGTCAACTATGTAAACATATTTACAATACTGCTTTTCTTCATTAACAATCTACATATCAATACAACAATAATGCTGTAACTTCATTATTTACAAGATATAATTTGTCAACTATGTAAACATATTTACAATACTGCTTTTCTTCATTAACAATCTACATATCAATACAACAATAATGCTGTAACTTCATTATTTACAAGGTATAATTTGTCAACTATGTAAACATATTTACAATACTGCTTTTCTTCATTAACAATCTACATATCAATACAACAATAATGCTGTAATTTCATTATTTACAAGGTATAATTTGTCAACTATGTATATTTACAATACTCATATCAATACAACAATAATGCTGTATTCATTATTTACAAGGTATAATTTGTCAACTATATAAACATATTTACAATACTGCATTAACAATCTACATATCAATACAACAATAATGCTGTACTTTCATTATTTACAAGATATAATTTGTCAACTATGTAAACATATTTACAATACTGATTTTCTTCATTAACAATCTACATATCAATACAACAATAATGCTGTAATTTCATTATTTACAAGATATAATTTGTCAACTATGTAAACATATTTACAATACTGCTTTTCTTCATTAACAATCTACATATCAATACAACAATAATGCTGTACTTCATTATTTACAAGATATAATTTGTCAACTATGTAAACATATTTACAATACTGCTTTTTTTTCATTAACAATCTACATATCAATACAACAATAATGCTGTACTTCATTATTTACAAGGTATAATTTGTCAACTATGTAAACATATTTACAATACTGCTTTTCTTCATTAACAATCTACATATCAATACAACAATAATGCTGTACTTCATTATTTACAAGGTATAATTTGTCAACTATGTAAACATATTTACAATACTGATTTTCTTCATTAACAATCTACATATCAATACAACAATAATGCTGTACTTCATTATTTACAAGGTATAATTTGTCAACTATGTAAACATATTTACAATACTGCTTTTCTTCATTAACAATCTTTTATATCAATACAACAATAATGCTGTAACTACATCATTATTTTACAAGTTATAATTTGTCAACTATGTAAACATATTTACAATACTGATTTTCTTCATTAACAATCTACATATCAATACAACAATAATGCTGTAATTTCATTATTTACAAGGTATAATTTGTCAACTATGTAAACATATTTACAATACTGATTTTCTTCATTAACAATCTACACATCAATACAACAATAATGCTGTACTTCATTATTTACAAGGTATAATTTGTCAACTATGTAAACATATTTACAATACTGATTTTCTTCATTAACAATCTACATATCAATACAACAATAATGCTGTAATTTCATTATTTACAAGGTATAATTTGTCAACTATGTAAACATATTTACAATACTGCTTTTCTTCATTAACAATCTACATATCAATACAACAATAATGCTGTACTTCATTATTTACAAGGTATAATTTGTCAACTATGTAAACATATTTACAATACTGATTTTCTTCATTAACAATCTACATATCAATACAACAATAATGCTGTACTTCATTATTTACAAGGTATAATTTGTCAACTATGTAAACATATTTACAATACTGATTTTTCTTCATTAACAATCTACATATCAATACAACAATAATGCTGTAATTTCATTATTTACAAGATATAATTTGTCAACTATGTAAACATATTTACAATACTGCTTTTCTTCATTAACAATCTACATATCAATACAACAATAATGCTGTACTTCATTATTTACAAGGTATAATTTGTCAACTATGTAAACATATTTACAATACTGCTTTTCTTCATTAACAATCTACATATCAATACAACAATAATGTTGTACTTCATTATTTACAAGGTATAATTTGTCAACTATGTAAACATATTTACAATACTGATTTTCTTCATTAACAATCTACATATCAATACAACAATAATGCTGTACTTCATTATTTACAAGATATAATTTGTCAACTATGTAAACATATTTACAATACTGCTTTTCTTAATTAACAATCTACATATCAATACAACAATAATGCTGTACCATTATTTACAAGGTATAATTTGTCAACTATGTAAACATATTTACAATACTGCTTTTCTTCATTAACAATCTACATATCAATACAACAATAATGCTGTAATTCATTATTTACAAGGTATAATTTGTCAACTATGTAAAAATATATTTACAATACTGCTTTTCTTCATTAAGAATCTACACATCAATACAACAATAATGCTGCACCTCATTATTTACAAGGTATAATTTGTCAACTATGTAAACATATTTATAATACTGATTTTCTTCATTAACAATCTACATATCAATACAACAATAATGCTGTACTTTCATTATTTACAAGGTATAATTTGTCAACTATGTAAACATATTTACAATACTGCTTTTCTTCATTAACAATCTACATATCAATACAACAATAATGCTGTAATTTCATTATTTACAAGGTATAATTTGTCAACTATGTAAACATATTTACAATACTGCTTTTTCTTCATTAACAATCTACATATCAATACAACAATAATGTACTCTGTACTTCATTATTTTACAAGATATAATTTGTCAACTATGTAAACATATTTACAATACTGATTTTTCTTCATTAACAATCTACATATCAATACAACAATAATGCTGTACTTCATTATTTACAAGGTATAATTTGTCAACTATGTAAACATATTTACAATACTGCTTTTCTTCATTAACAATCTACATATCAATACAACAATAATGCTGTAATTTCATTATTTACAAGGTATAATTTGTCAACTGTGTAAACATATTTACAATACTGATTTTTCTGCTTTTCATTCACAATCTACATATCAATACAACAATAATGCTGTATTTCATTATTTACAAGATATAATTTGTCAACTATGTAAACATATTTACAATACTGCTTTTCTTCATTAACAATCTACATATCAATACAACAATAATGCTGTAATTCATTATTTACAAGGTATAATTTGTCAACTATGTAAACATATTTACAATACTGCTTTTCTTCATTAACAATCTACATATCAATACAACAATAATGCTGTACTTCATTATTTACAAGATATAATTTGTCAACTATGTAAACATATTTACAATACTGCTTTTTCTTCATTAACAATCTACATATCAATACAACAATAATGCTGTACTTCATTATTTACAAGGTATAATTTGTCAACTATGTAAACATATTTACAATACTGCTTTTCTTCATTAACAATCTACATATCAATACAACAATAATGCTGTAATTTCATTATTTACAAGGTATAATTTGTCAACTATGTAAACATATTTACAATACTGATTTTCTACTGATTTTCTTCATTAACAATCTACATATCAATACAACAATAATGCTGTAATTTCATTATTTACAAGGTATAATTTGTCAACTATGTAAACATATTTACAATACTGATTTTCTTCATTAACAATCTACATATCAATACAACAATAATGCTGTAATTCATTATTTACAAGGTATAATTTGTCAACTATGTAAACATATTTACAATACTGATTTTCTTCATTAACAATCTACATATCAATACACAACAATAATGCTGTAATTTTACATTATTTACAAGGTATAATTTGTCAACTATGTAAACATATTTACAACACTGCTTTTTCATTATTTACTTCATTAACAATCTACATATCAATACAACAATAATGCTGTAATTCATTATTTACAAGATATAATTTGTCAACTATGTAAACATATTTACAATACTGCTTTTCTTCATTAACAATCTACATATCAATACAACAATAATGCTGCACATTATTTACAAGGTATAATTTGTCAACTATGTAAACATATTTACAATGCTGTTTTCTTCATTAACAATCTACATATCAATACAACAATAATGTTGTATTTATTTGTCAACATACAAGGTATAATTTGTCAACTATGTAAACATATTTACAATACTGATTTTCTTCATTAACAATCTACATATCAATACAACAATAATGCTGTACTTCATTATTTACAAGGTATAATTTGTCAACTATGTAAACATATTTACAATACTGCTTTTCTTCATTAACAATCTACATATCAATACAACAATAATGCTGTAAACAATCTTCATTATTTACAAGGTATAATTTGTCAACTATGTAAACATATTTACAATACTGCTTTTCTTCATTAACAATCTACATATCAATACAACAATAATGCTGTAACTTCATTATTTACAAGATATAATTTGTCAACTATGTAAACATATTTACAATACTGCTTTTTCTTCATTAACAATCTACATATCAATACAACAATAATGCTGTACTTCATTATTTACAAGTATATAATTTGTCAACTATGTAAACATATTTACAATACTGATTTTTTCTTCATTAACAATCTACATATCAATACAACAATAATGCTGTACTTTCATTATTTACAAATATAATTTGTCAACTATGTAAACATATTTACAATACTGATTTTCTTCATTAACAATCTACATATCAATACAACAATAATGCTGTACTTCATTATTTACAAGGTATAATTTGTCAACTATGTAAACATATTTACAATACTGATTTTCTTCATTAACAATCTACATATCAATACAACAATAATGTTGTACTCATTATTTACAAGGGTATAATTTGTCAACTATGTAAACATATTTACAATACTGTTTTTCTTCATTAACAATCTACATATCAATACAACAATAATGCTGTAATTTCATTAAATTATAAGATATAATTTGTCAACTATGTAAACATATTTCACAATAATGATTTTTCTTTCATTAACAATCTACATATAATCATACAATAATAATGCTGTAATTCATTATTTACAAGGTATAATTTGTCAACTATGTAAACATATTTACAATACTGATTTTTCTTCATTAACAATCTACATATCAATATAACAATAATGCTGTACTTCATTATTTACAAATTATAATTTGTCAACTATGTAAACATATTTACAATACTGATTTTCTTCATTAACAATCTACATATCAATACAACAATAATGTTGTACTTCATTATTTACAAGGTAATAATTTGTCAACTATAAAAAACATATTTACAATACTGATTTTCTTCATTAACAATCTACATAATCAATACAACAATAATGCTGTACTTCATTATTTACAAGGATATAATTTGT